>NC_056748.1:346170579-346470579 GCF_019279795.1 Protopterus annectens | reverse complement strand
GTTCAAGGTTTTTATGCAGTTTAGGTAATCCAAACATGACTGACATCCTGAGGTTTGACACCGTTAAATAATTTAAAACATCAGTGGTGCTAGAACCCTCAATAAATAGGTGTTGTAACTCATTTGTATTGTAAGCCCCATTCAATTCATTGAGGGAAGATTTTGTGTAAGCCTTTCCATTAAGCATATATAACATTTTATTAATATAATTCTCATGATTCATGAGAAATATCCCCTACCCATATCTGGTTTCATTATTCTAATAGTGTCCAATACTTTTTTGATGTAATCTAAAACATCATTCACATTTGTATCAGTATACCTTTGTTGGTTGTTCTTACTCAGAAAATTGCAAATATCTAATTTGCATATTTTCTCAAATAATTGAATGATGGGGTGGAGTGAGGGGTTATAGGACTGGACATAGCCAATGGATTAACAAACTGTTCTGAGAAAGAATTCTGGAACAGTACTTTAAAGTTTAATTTACGAGTATATAGCTTTAAATCTATTAATACATTAGAAATATCTGTGTGTTGTGCTGAAACAAAAGTAAATCCTTTTGCAAAAAGGTCATAATGTTTAGTCCCTATTAGAACATATATACTTTGAAATTGCCCACTGAATTAGTAATAATGTGACATGGGGACAATAAATAGTCAGTATGGTCATCTAAAAGACTAGGTGTCAAATCATTTAATTCCTGTTGGTCCAGTTCTGGTTCTCAGGCCCTCTCCCATTCCTGTTGGTTTTCCCTCTCATATTCCAAGGAGTGTTGGGGGGGGGGGTTGTGGGTTCACTTGGTTTTCTTCCCAAAATTGGTCTCAGGCAGCAGTTTTGTTCTTCAACCTCTCCGAGCGCCTCAGAGGGGGAAATTTGCGAGGGTCTAAAAAACTACCCGATGCCTCAGGTGGGAAACCACAATGGGTTTCAGAATCATTGGTGTGATGTAAAGACTTATTGCCCCACACTTGTGATGGAGGAGGTTTGGGGTAAGCCACCCCCTTACCACAGTACGTTTTCTCTCTCGTGAGTTTTTTGACTCCTTTTAACTTCTTCATTATTGACAACATTAGAACAGAACTCCATGGTGGTGCTTGGTCCCTACTTTTAGAGAAAAGCCAACTTTACTGGCAACTGTGACTTGATGCATCCAGCTGGCCAGGTTTGAATGAGCATATATCAATAAGTTCCCTATTAAAATTGAAGGCTTTAGAAAGATGATTTGTAGTATGTATACATTTTATACTTGACTAGACAGACAAAATTCCAATCATATATATTTATACATGTTTTAGGATGATTGTATTTCTTTATATATATATATATATATATATATATATATATATATATATATATATATATATATTTAATGTGTTTTTTCTTTAAGGGTGTGTGTCATTTAAGCTAATTGGATTAATAGATATGACGTTTTTAAATTTTAGTATAAAATGTACTTGAAATGTTTAATTATCTGATGAAGTTCTGATGATTTCAAGATGAAAGCGCTTATCTTATTCAATTAACTTCTTTATTTGGATTTACTGGATTGAGCCGTTTGTGACTGCACTTTGAAAGGGGCATATCCTGCTGTGTGGCTTGGGCTTTTCATGTTTTGGAGAGTTTACTTGTCTCTTTTGACTCCATAATATGCATTTACAATGCTGTTGCTGATGCCTGTACCAGGGCTGCTGCCTTTGGCTCTGTGATGAGGCATTGTTCTTGTCACTGTCTTCAGACCTTGCCTGATGATATTAAAGGCAAAATTTGGAAGCTTCTCTGGATAAGAAAAATCTTTTTGGACAGCAGCTGCTGACCTGTTCAAGTCCCTCCAGGATAAGGATAAGGTCCTGCAAAAACTCAAGCATATTTTTGTCTCCCCTCTACCCACATACTAGAGGTATTACCCTTCTACATCTGCCTTCCATTGTAGGCAGACTCATCAACTTCCCAGAAGTAAGAAAGGGTCCAGGCATATTCCTCCTGCTAAGTCAAATCAGACTTCTACTTCTCAGAAGCCTTCCTTTCAGGACAAGCCTGCTTCTGTTTGACATTTTGCCTTCTCTTCCTTTGGCCAGGTCCCCTTGTCTCTCCCAAACTGGCAAAAGTTCACATCAGATTCTTGGGTGCTGTCTTATTATTCATCAGGGGTATTACATGTAATTATAATATTACACAGGCACATGCAGAATTATTTAGTAAAGGCTTTACATTTGTGCCATCAGTATGGGCTGATATCAACCCTTATCTACATCCAGTTTTAAGTATGTATCAACAAGTCTGTGAAATGGACATTAGACATCAACTAGAAAAACGTCCATCATTGCAGGGGCATAACATGGAAAAAGCTCAATGGGATATGATTAAAGATTTGTGAACATCTAGTAACTTGCGATTTATGTGGTCCGGTAAGGGTGGTGGTTTTAGTGATCATGAAGCAGTATGACTGTGTGCAATCAATATTTTAACATTTTATATGATGACACCTACAACGAGGCCTCTGTAAATTAAATTAATATCATATAAAAACATCGATGTTGAATTATATGATATGCTCATGCAGGTGCAGATTAGTCTCTCTGATTATAAATTTATGAATGTGACACAGCCTAAGATTCCAGCAATTTTTGGAGTGCCAAAAATCCACAAATAAATTCAGAATCCACCACTTGGGCCAGTAGTGGAAGCTGGCACTTCTAAAACTAGTTTTATTGCACTCTAAATAGATTTCAAACTAAAAATGAGGTAATGAATATTGAATACCTCATAAAAGACTCATAGGACTTTTAAAACACATTTAATAATTTAGATAATGTTGAAAAAGATATAACTATTGATGTTCATGACCTATTTAGTTGCATTCTGCACTTACGAGGACTGACATGGTTCACATCATTTACAATAGGTATATTGCATACAGAGCAGGATAAAGTTAATACTTGAAGTCAACTTATGGAAATCCTTTTATACAATAATTTTAGTCACTTTGAGGGACATTACTTTCATCAAAAGAAGGGAATAGCCATGGGCGCAGCCTGTGGGCCACTGTATGCAAATATCATTATGACAGCTTGAGAAAGTAGGTTTGTTTTCAGCATTCAGTATAAATCATGCTGGAGTCTATGTACACATTTTTTAGACTATATATTTATAGTATGGATAGATGAATGTAAAATATCAGAATTCATCATTTATATCAATAATACAACTAATTTTTTTTTAAATTTACACACAGTATAATTATGGATTCAATAGCTAACTTGGCCATAAAATTAACTAAAGATAGTATAAGTTAAGTCTTAACATCTAGTGTATATATATATATATATATATATATATATATATATATATATATATATATATAGGAAGACATCCTATTCAAATTAATTTCTGCAATTTTTTTTCTTTTTTTTACTAGTCACGGATACCATCATAAATGGGCCATTGTAAAAGGCTAGATGGTAAAGGCAGCAAAGATGGTTCCAGACTTTGGAGAGTTTGAAAAAGACTGTAATTTATTACAAACTATGATTTTGAATATTGGCTACCCGCTATCATTAATAAATTCAATAAAACATGAAGTAACAACTAAGAGAAGTCAAGGAATATGTCTCGTTATCGTACAAAAAAGGTTCTGAAGAAATTATAAATAATTGTGTACAATCTCAAAATAATGAACAGAACCCAAAAACAGGGGAATGAACAAGTAATACTGATTGACCAATTAGCAAACAATAGCCCAGCATTTATTGCTAATTATTCCTTTGATAATAAAGCCATTGCCGATATTATGATAAAAAATTGGCAACTTATTAAGAATGACAGAGATTTATTAAGTAAATTAGGAGAATGCCCACAAATGTATGAGAGAGGCACAAGCTTTAAGAACATCTTTGAAAATTTAGTGACAGAAAAAACTGCAAACATAAAAGTACAAGTTGCAAAATGTGGGTCTTGCAAGTAATTCCAACATATTTCTACTGACAATAATTTGAATGTAGGGATGATAAAGATAAAATTATCGGGCAGATATAATTGTAATACACGAGGGGTAGTATATATTGCAGTTTGTAAGCCTTGCAGTGCATGTTATATAGGAAAAACAGAGCAAAAACTGAAGGAGCGCATCTACGATCACATTTATGAAATAAAGAAAAAGTGACTAATGTACTATATAAATATATCATAAATAATAGGGATCATTGTTTTTTAATTTCCATATTAGAGAAAGTAGAACAGAGCCCTAGGGGTGGCCCTTGGATTTTAGAACAACATGAAATGTGGTGGCAGATGTATTTAAATTCTTTGCTGCCATCCGGATTAAATGAGATTATATCTATCAGTAGTGTTTTAAAGATGAGCACTTATAAAAGGTGAAATTAATGTTTTATGTTTTATGCATTAAATGAATGGATATTCAGTATTGTTAAATGCTTTGCAACATTGCTTATATGGTTTTAATGTGATTCAAAGTAGCGAATGGAATGAGTTGGTCTAGTCGTGATGAAGTCTGAATTACATGACGAAAGTGCTTATCCTTTTACAATAAACCAAGTTGTGAACGCTTTTTTTTTTTGATTGGTTAGTAGTAACTGTTTTTAGTAGGCAGCTCTCTCTTTTCACAGAGGTTTTGCAGTCCCTTTTGGATCAGAGAACCATTCAAACTGTTCCATCCACCCAAGTTGGAAAATAATTTTACTCCAGGATGTTTTTGGTTCCTCAGAAGAAGGGGACTTGGAGACCAATTCTTAACCTCTCTCTCCTCAATATTTTTCTCGAGGTCCTTTCTTTCATGATGCTGTCTCTTCAGACTTTTCCTCTTCTTCCCCAGGCCTTTTTGGTCTCTCTAGAACTCAAGGATGCTTATCTTCACATCCATATTCACCTTCTTTTCAGGAAATGTTTATATTTATCTGTTTCGTCCTCTCATTTTTAGTTCTCTGCTTTACCATTTGGCTTTTCTTCTGCCCCAAGGGTATACTTGGCTCCTATCATTGCCTTTTGCAGATTACAAGGCATATAAATATTCCCTTATTTAGATGACCTGCTTATTTGTGCTCCTTTATCCATCAGTCTAAAAGATCTTCACTTTACCACTTTTTTTTTTTTTTTTTTATATATACAAAGTCTGGGGTTCACCATCAATCTTAAGAAGTTGGTGCTTATGCCCTGCCAGGATCATAATTTTCTTTGTTGTAGGATTCAGACTGTTTCCGGGTTGTCCTTTCTTCCTGCTCCAAAGGTTTTGTCTCTGACAATCTTCTTCCAGTCTCTTCCTCCTCTGTCCCTGTCATGCCCAGCAAATTTCTCGGGATTATGGGGTTTATGGCCTCAACCATTCCCATGCTTCCTATTGCCATACTCCATATGAGGAAGCTTCAGTGGTACCTCAAGTTGGTGTGACTTCAACATTGCTACCCCTTGAGTTCCCTGATCTTTTACTTCTTTGTCTCAAACTCGAGCTTCAGTGGTGGATTCAGTAAATTTCTCAGTTTAGGACTGTCATTTTATACTGTGGATCCCACACAAGAGCTGTTCATGGAAGTCTCAGACCTAGGGTGGGGATGTTTCTTGTGACCCTTTGAAAGTTCAGGGTCACTGGCCTCTTAATTAGAAGTCAGATCATGTCAACATGAAATACAGGAGGGCTTTGATTCTGGCTCTACAGTTCTTTTATTCCCTTTTTCTCTCTGGCCCCCTGGAAAATCTTCACAGACAATACCACCATGATGTGGTATCAACAAGCAGGGGGGTAGAGGTCTTCTCACCTTTACAGACTGGTTCTTCAGGCCTGGGATCTGACCGTCAGTTATCAGGTGACTCTTCAGTCAGTTTTCATTCCTTCAGAGCACAATAGACTTCAGACTCTCTGAGCTGGTCCAAAACACAGGCTCACAAATGAATGCTTCACAGGGATGTGTTCCTAGACATTGTCCATTTGTGAGGTATTCCTCAGGTAGATCATTTTGCCTCCCCTCTGAACAGACAACCTCCTCTATTCTGTTCAAGCATACCAAGTCCTCTGACTTGGAAAGTGGACACCCTGTCTTTTCCTTGGAAGGAATGTCTCTGTATGCTTTTTCTCCTCTTCCTCTTCATCTGCTGCCAAGAATATCAAGCAGGGTTTCTTGCCGGTAACTCCATTTTGCCCCAGACAGCAGTACTTCCCCCTTTTTATTTAATGTGGCTTGTGGCGGTCACCACAAGTTACCTCACTGGGTGGATCTTCTCGTACAAGACAAGGGATCTCTCCTCCATCCTCACCTGTCCACTCTTCAAATGATACTGTGGGTGATAGAGTTTTGATCCCTTTTAGACGCCTCTTTTCTGAGGATGCGCTTCTGGCTCTGAAAAAATCATGCATGTCTCAATGGAAGAGTTTCTACTTGGTGCCTCTCTCTTGGCATCTGGATCCACTTTCAGTAGGGGTTCCTCTAGTCTTCTCTTATTTGTGTGAACTTCTCCATGCTGGCTTGGCATATTCTTCAATCAAAGCTCACCTATCAGCTCTTTGTGCTTGTCCTCCCTTGGCCTCTTGGTTTGAGGTCAAGCCATTTCTTAAAGGCGTCTGTAATATCAGGCCCTAGAGAAAGCCTATTCCTCCTCCTTGGCACCTCGGTTTTGTCCTTGAAAAAATGACTTGGGCTCCTTTTGAACCTGCTAGTTCAAATTCCTTGCAACTTTGTACTTGGAAGACTGTTCTGCTGTTAGCTCTTACCTCGGCCAAGAGAGTGTCTGAGCTTCAGGCTGTTATGGCCACTCTTCCTATTTTACTTTTTCCACAGAGACAGGGTGTCTTTTCATACTAATTTTATACCCAAGATTGTTAATGAGTTGTCCCTTAATCAGTCTGTTCAACTTCCTTCCTATTCCACAGTATGCCAGTAAGAAGGTTTTCCACACCTTGGACATGCATAGACAGCTCAGATGTTATTTAGATAAAACAAAAATTATTTGCAAATCTGAGTAACTTTTTTTTTTTTTTTTTTTTTATTTCATCCTAGGACTTTAGGTTTAGCTGTTTCCAAGCAAACCATCTCCTCTTGGATCTCTAAGGCCATTTCCTTTTGTTATTCCTTTCATTGCAAATGTCTTTCTTTATCGTAAAAGCACATTCTACTCGGCAGTTGCTCCTTCTGGTGCCTTTTTCATGGGTTTGGACAAAATTCCAGTCTTGAAGCTGCTACTTGGTCCTCTGTTTATACTTTTACTAAGCATTACAAATTGGATGCTTGTAGAGCCAGGGCAGGTTTTGCCAGGGCTATCCTGCATGGGTTTGCAGAGGGCTCTTCTATGCTTTCCTTCCTCCAGTCTTCTTAGCTCTTGTACTGTTCTCTTCAGTAAAGAATACTGCAACAGTGATATGAAAGGACATAGTGCAGTTGTGTAAAATCTTACCATAACAGTAGATACCTTCTTTTCACTGTTGTATTATTCGGTCCCTCCCTCCTTCCCCCTCTGTTACAACTTTTGCTCTTGTGTTTTGTTACCCTCCTGGTCGAGGGACTTTCGCTTCCTTTCCGTTCTGAACTTTTTTTCTTCTGGAGGTACTTGTTCCATGTTGTCCTTGGGGTCTTTTGTCCCTCGTGGGGTAATTTAATTCTGAGTGTTTGCATCAATACTTCACCTTTATGCCCTATGTCTTACATGAAGAGCATATGTGTAATGTACAGCATCTATAAAATCTAATGTGTTTGGTCTAGTGGCTGAACGTTGGGCTATCTTTAGCAGGAAATCCCTTCAGTGAAGAATACTGCAACAGTGAAGAGAAGGACATCTACTGTTATGGTAAGATTTTGCACATCTGTGCTTTTTATATAAGATGTGGGCACAAGTTTGAAGGTGAAAGTGGATGTGGTTTGATGTGGCTGTTGGGCAGGGTTGGGATTAGATGTTGGGGATTATTGGTTAGAGATGATATTCTATCAATGAAATAACAGTTGAATTGTATTGCAGTGGTGAGTTATTGTGGGAGAGGTTACGGTTGAATTTTTGGCCAGGATGCAAGATTTCTTTAATGGCTGTCAAGAATTTTTTAGAGTTGTGTTTACTATTATTCCGAAAATTATTATAGTATATTTTTGTCTTCATTTATTTGCTTTTTACTACAGTTGAGAAGCATTCTGAAGTTCTTAGGATGTTGTGTTTTATATATTTTACGTTCCTTCCATGCTTTTTCTTTATCCTGCATTAGCATTTTACTCTTTTTGGATAGCCATATTGCATTATTTGTTTTTAGTTTCCACCTCTTAGGAGGTGCACAGCTATTTAGGATATTCGGGAAAGTGTATCAAATTCATTTCAGCATCGTCTGCGGGGGAGGTTAGGAATTTTCAGTTTATAGGGTAGTAAAGAACATTTCTGTATTAAACATGGAAAGGTTGTGTGTTGTTTTATAAACATGATGTTTAAGTAGATATGTGTGAGATGTCTGATTGTATAGACTGGGAGATGACTACTGAGAGAGTCTGATAATGTACCTGTAGTGGCATATTTGCTAGGGTCTGATACTAAGATCCAGTCTAATAGGGAATTTGATGTCTTGCTGTAATGTATGGGGCTATTAATTAGTTGTGTGAAACCATAAAAGTTCAAGCTAGATGTAGGGGAGTTGAGTTTATGTCCTACCAACTGACATTCACATCACCTAGTAGCATTTTTCCTTGTGAAATTGTTAAGGATATCTGATGTAAGGTATCTTCCAGTATAGCTGTATTGTCGCCAGGAGGGCTGTAAAGGACAGTAATACATATTTGTTTATAATTTATTATTTTTCTGGAAAGTAATAAGAAGCTCTCCTGAACTGAATTTTGGTATTGATTTGTTGTAAGGGGAAACATAGTAGTAGTTGGGAAATATTAAAGCAATACCACTACCTTTCCTCTTTATTTGGTCATTATAGAAGATGTATAGGGGAGGTGTAATTTCAGAGTAATTTATGCTGTGTTTAAGCCAAGTTTCAGTTACATCAAGAATATCAAGCTTATGTTGGGCAAACCAGGCATGCAGTTCAGCATTTTTATTTCTTATGCATCTAGCATTTATGGCAGCAAAAGTTAGATTGCCTGGGTTAGAAACTGACTGTTATGGGGTTAGAGGAGTGTGTGGAAAAGACTTGTTCTGATGTTCATTGTGATAAGGTAGGATCAGGCTTAGGGTGGTCTCCTTCTAAAATGATTTTAGTATATTGGGGAATTATTGATACTTGTTTTTTGGAGAGCATTTTCCCACTTAATTTTGTTTTGGTTTGAGTTGAAATGGAGTTAATCAGTCTATAATTTGGAGTAAAGGTGAGGGGCATCATTAAATAGGTTTGGCGCGATATGTGGAGAGTGTAGGGAAGAAGTATGGATAGGTGACTGGGACAGAGTAGGAAAGATGTTGAGAGCTGTTATAGAGCCATGATAGGATGAGAGGTAGCCCACTAGTTGGAAGAGAATAGAGGATAAGCTGAGGAGTAGCATGATAAAGTAAAGGGATTTGTATTTTATTGATGGCAAATAACAGGGAAGTAGGAAACAAGAAGTTGCAGGGCAGTAGAATATTTGATGGTGGTGAAATCTGGTAGAGGGTAGGTAGGAAAGAAGTATTTTCTATGAAGGAAGAGAGGTGGATTGTCCTGGTATCTTCTTTGGAATGTAAGGAATAGAGGTGTTTTCGATGCTACAGTCTGAGAATGTAGTTAAAATAGGAAGAAGTCAGAGTTTATTTGTGAAAAGCAGAAGATACAATGCAGAACAGATAGGTGCTGTTAGGAAGGGTTGTGAGTATGAGTGGATATAGTGCAAAATAGTATGGGAGGGAGAAGGCTAGTTGAGAATGGTGCTGAAAGATTTAATGGAGGTTTGGAATTAGGGAAAAAGCAGGAGTATTTGGATGATACTAGTAAGGTTGTTTGGAGTATAGTAAGGGGATGAGTCACAAGTGAAATGTGTATGTGGGAAGTGTGATAGAGTAAGATTGGGTGGGTGGGAATTAAAGATAGGCTAGTGGGCTTACACCCTCAGGTCAAATTATAACAGAGAGTAATCAGCAGCTAATACGAAACATTTAACAAAGGCACAAAATAGAACATTTTCTTTCATTTCCTCAATGCAGAAATCTGGCAGCTAGGGAGACTAAGTAACTGACATATACAGTGTAATCTACTGGTCAAGAGAAAGGACAGTGGTCAACTTAGTAAGTAATTCTTAGAGTGCAAGGGCGACTCCACTTGCCAGCACAGAGCAGGCACATATTTGACAAGTTGAATTTAATACACAGCAAGGTTGTTCATGTTAAATTTGCTTACATGGCGCAATGACAAAATTCTCTCTGAAAACTTTTGGGAATTTGGTCTTGTGTCAGAGCTCCTGCAGTATCAGGGTTGGATATAATGACCACAGGCTCTGAAAGGAAAGAAAAGAGAAAAAAAAGTCTATATTGCATCAGTAAAGTTAATACTTATTCTAAAAAGAGATGGAGGAAGGACCACAGTGAGTCAGATCAGGAGACTATGGTGAAGATGTAAGAGTTGAGAGATGGTAGGAAAGTTTACTAATGTAAGCTCAAAGTAAGTTTTGCAGGAGGTATACTGATAGACAACACAGTAATACTGTGTTTATATAGTGATATGTTGAGCAAATTATTCTGGAGCTGTATATAGCAAATGTTTTACTCCCACCTCTTCCTGGTCCTGAATGGGAAGGACAAGGTCTTTCCCATTCTAAACCTCAGAGACTTCAACTTTCACATCTAGTATGTTGAGTTGCACATGGTCACACTGCAGGAACTTGTGCCTTTGCTCAACCAAGGATGTCTGAATTCTGTCAGTTGGCATGATGGATGCATTAGACATATTAGTGTCTGTAGCCTACACTCAGTATTTCTGTTGTTTAAAAATTGTTCTGTTATTTACTTTGGATGGTGTTTATTCCTGCCTAAAGTGTTGCCATTTGGACTTTATTCAGTGCCCATGTTCTTTACCATTGTACTGGTCTTGACAGTCAAAGTCTTGAAGTCTTATACGTAGACATCTGCCTCCTGGTAGCCCCATCTGAAGATTTCCTAGGCATAGCCCTTAAGTAGGTAATTCAGTGTATTTAGTCCCAGAGGTTTATCATAAACTGGAAGAAATCATCTCCGAGTCTGTCTAAGAGGATGCTCTTCACCAGGGAGGAGTTAGACACCATTCATTGTTTAGACAGCCATGCCCTTGGACAAAGTCCAGAAGTTAGAAAGTTCAGGAGTTCATGACCTTGGCATCCTGGGTAAGTGTGCAACTGAAGGTGCAGACATAGACTCTGTGGAGAATTTTGGGCTCAATGGCATCCATGATCTTCATGGTGCAGTTTACATGCCTGATGATGTGGTTGCTACACAAAGATTTTTTTTTTTCAACAACTGTATTGATTCATCATAACACTGACTTGCAAAATGTGTTCATGAACATTAATAACTAATAAAAAATATCACTCAGAGTATTATTTCCATTATGTACGTGGATTATACATGCATTTTACACCAGAAGCCCATTCTTTAAATTAATGCATTTCATCATGTTTAATATTCATTTCCTACTAACTTACTCAACTTCATCATCATGCATTCTATTTTGTATAAAATGTTGCCAAATACTCTTATTTTTATGAACTTTACTTCCTCCACATTCTCCCAGTTATTTTATTTCCTTTACAGTATTCAGGTTCTCATTTACAGTTGGTGTAATCTTTGATTTTCACTTTATGTGATAGCTTTTTTTGGCTGCAAGGAACATTAGACTTTATAAGGCTATACTCTGTTTTGGTACATTTGTGAACCTCAACTCCAATTCAGTTAAAGCAATTTATTTGTTTAATGCAATATGTTCCCCCAACAGACATGTCAGTGCATTCTTTAAAGAGTCCTTAAACTTTGTCAACTTCATACTTGCCCAAAAATATGTTGCCAGTTTCTTCTTCCATTCCCTTTACATCTCCAACGTCTACCCTCCACTTGAGAGAAAATCTTCTGAAATATACTGGGGTATAAAAGTACTTGTGCAGACATTTCCATGCAAATATTCTAAATCATCTGGACTTCATGGCATACCCAGAGGCCTTCCAAATTTCCTACCATTTGTTCTTTTGAAAGTTGCAGTTCTCTTCTCCCTTCCCAGTTTTCCATAAGCTTATCTGAGTGATTGTTGAAATTATCGTTCAGTATTTTATACATCTTGATAATTATACTTTTTTTAGTAGCATCTTCTGGTCTTGGCTGCGCTAAAACTCTACCAAGGCTGTCTTTTCACTCATTCTTTTCTCTCTCTCGGTATGTTTTTTATATATATATATATATATATATATATATATATATATATATATATATATATGGATCACTTCAGTAGACTGAAAGATCACTTACCCGAATTTCAGATAGCCAAGACTAAAAGGCCAACAACTGCAGAACACAGACATTCCACTCCAAGTAAGTAACTGCTTGGCCATCCTGAAAAATAGTAAAACCAAAGGAAAGTAAACTCACCCATGTGGGGGGCTTCACCCCCCACCCCACCCCAACTAAATATACCAACTACGAGGTTGCACTACCACAGGGGTAAGGGACAAAGTTCAACAGGGTGGCCATGTGGTTACTTACTTGGAGTGAGAAGTCTGTGTTCTGTGGTTGTCGGCCTTTTCATCTCTGCTATCTGAAAGTCGGGTAATTGAACTTTCGGTCTACTGAAGTAGACCCGTGTATATATATATATATATATATATATATATATATATATATATATATATATATATATATATATTCATATATATTCATATATATTCATATATATATATATATATATATATATATATATATATATATATATATGTATATATATATATATATATATATATATATATATGTATATGTATATATTCTGTCAGAGTATACAGAGAAAGAGGTTGGCAAAGAAGAAGTGGGATTGTCAGAGAGATGAAGAAAGTAGACAGGAGTATAAGGAGAAGAGGTGCACGGCAAAGAGAGAGGTGGCGAAGGCTAAGGATAAGGCATATGAAGAGTTGTATGAAAGGTTGTACAGTAAGGAGGGAGAGAAGGACCTGTACCAATTGGCTAGACAGAGGGACCGAGCTAGGAAAGATGTGCAGCAGGTAAATGTGATAAAGGATAATGAGGGAAACATACTCACAAGTGAGGAGTGTGTGTTGAGGAGATGGAAATAGTACTTTGAGTGGTTGATGAATGAAGAGAATGAGAGGGAGAGAAGGTTGGATGATGTAGGGATAGTAAATCATGAAGTACAATGGATTAGCAAGGAGGAAGTAAGGATAGCTATGAAAAGAATGAAGAATGGAAAGGCTGTTGGCCCAGATGATATACCTGTGGAAGCATGGAGGTGTTTAGGTGAAATGGCAGTGGAGTTTTTAACCAGATTGTTTAATGAAATCTTGGAAAGTGAGAGGATGCCTGAGGAATGGAGAAAAAGTGTTTTGGTACCGATTTTTAAGAATAAGGGTGATGTGCAGAGCTGTAGTAACTACAGAGGGATAAAATTGATCAGTCACAGCATGAAGTTATGGGAAAGAGTAGTGGAAGCAAGGTTAAGAAGGGACGTGATGATTAGTGATCAGCAGTATGGTTTCATGCCAGGAAAGAGCACTATAGATGCGATCTTTGCTCTGAGAGTATTGATGGAGAAGTACAGAGAATGTCGGAAGGAGTTGCATTGTGTTTTTGTAGACTTAGATAAAGCATATGACAGGGTGCCTAGAGAGGAATTGTGGTATTGTATGAGGAAGTCAGGAGTGTCAGAAAAGTATGTAAGAGTGGTACAGGATATGTACGAGGGTAGTGTGACAGTGGTGAGGTCTGCAGTGGGAGTGACAGATGCGTTTAAGGTGGAGGTGGGGTTACATCAAGGATCAGCTCTGAGCCCTTTCTTATTTGCAGTGGTGATGGACATGTTGACAGACGAGATCAGACAGGCGTCCCCATGGACTATGATGTTTGCAGATGACATTGTGATCTGTAGTGAGAGTAGGGAACAGGTGGAGGAGACCCTGGAGATATGGATATATGCTCTAGAGAGAATAGGAATGAAGGTCAGCAGGACTAAGACAGAATATATGTGTGTGAATGAGAGGGAGGATAGAGGAATGGTGAGGATGCAAGGAGTAGAGGTGGCGAAGGTGGATGAGTTTAAATACTTGGGGTCAGTAGTTCAGAGTAACTGTGAGTGTGGAAGAGAGGTGAAGAAGAGAGTACAGGCAGGATGGAGTGGGTGGAGAAGAGTGTCAGGAGTGATTTGTGACAGACGAGTACCTGTAAGAGTGAAAGGGAAGGTCTACAAGAGGGTAGTGAGACCAGCTATGTTATATGGGTTGGAGACAGTGGCACTGACAAAAAGGCAGGAGTTTGAGCTGGATGTGGCAGAATTAAAGATGTTAAGATTTGCACTGGGTGTGACGAGAGTGGACAGGATTAGGAATAAGTATATTAGAGGGTCAGCCCAGGTTGGAAGATTTGGAGACAAAGCCAGAGAGGCACGATTACGTTGGTTTGGATATGTGCTGAGGAGGGATGCTGAGTATATTGGGAAAAAGATGCCAAGGATGAAGCTACCAGGTAACAGGAAAAGAGGAAGGCCTAAGATAAGGTTTATGGATGTGGTAAGAGAGGACATGCAGGTGGTTGGTGTGACAGAGCAAGATGCAGAGGACAGGAAGAAATGGAAATGGGTGATCTGCTGTGACGACCCCTAATGGGAACAGCCGAAAGAAGATGATGATATTCTGTCAGCAGTATCTGATATGGAATGAAATCTCCAACCTGCAGTTCAAATTTTTGCTTGGCTTCATCTCACTGATTTGCTCCCAGTAAAGTGGTTCCTTATTTCGTTTTCTTTCAATTTTTTTTACCTGTTTTTTGTAATCCTATATCCGATTTGTAGATGTTCCTATGAACAGAGTCTCTTTTCTCCATGTTCACACTGGTTTAGTTTTGAAAATGTTATTTGATACATTATCAGTATAATATAATATCATATCATATCATAATATAATATAATATAATATTCTTTATGATTATTCCACATCTCCTTAAGGGCTTGTATCAAAGAACCCTAACCCCTCGTACTTCATCTTGTTCAAGCTTAATCCTTTGCTAGTATGATATGACTGCTTGAGCTAATATATTAGACTCAGTTCTGTGATATGGATTTAACATTTCAGATCATATCAGGTAGTCCTAGACTACCATGTTCTGTAGGAGTAATCAGCTTATCCCACTTTACTGTTGTCCTCTTTTCTTCCCAAATAAATTTTCATTTATTTCTTAATTGTCATACACAGCTTTACCCGTGTATCAGGCACATATACATACTTTGGAAAATAACAAAAAGAGTGCAGACTAGCCCAGAAAGCTACTGAGTGCTTTACTAGTCCCTCTAGCCCCAACATATTTGGAACTAACTCTCCAGAGAACACAGATATCGCTGTCTTATTAGCCGGGTTATCGCAAAGACTCGATGCGATGAATTCCAGGCTTGCTAACATGGAACTGAGTTATTTTCTCTTGAGGGACATGCTGCTGCCGAGACTGGTGAGGGATGTGCGGAAGTACGTTCTACCACTATAGGAGTAAGACAATTGCTGCCAGCTGGTTCTGCTTCCAGTGGGTTGCCGAAACGCGTATCTAACGCTGTTCCAGGCAATTTCTCATCAAGTAGTCCGGGTTCCAGTACCATACCACCGGGACAGATACAAAAAATACAACGAGGTTTTACGGACCTTACAGGGACAGTAGAAGCTACTTTACACTCTTCTAACATCGGGACAACTGAGAAGGCACTTATTGGCGTTTCATCGGCCACAGACTGGATACATAATGCAGGTGATTTTTTCACTTTTTTGCAACCTTTAAAAGATGGACTGCCGGTGCAGAGTCCCTCTTGCAATAATGACTGTCAACCTAATATTGCTGATAAATTAAAAACTTTAGATAATAAGACTCTAAAGGTCCGTAAACTACAACTGGAAGTTGCATATTTTGAACAATGCATTTCTGAAAGTATGGTACCGAAAGGACTGAGAAACAACTTTACACCTTCCGGTTTAATTATAGAAAATGCTTTTCTTGTTGAATTAAGGGAGATGTTCCAAAGACAAGGAATGGAGTTACTTGGACTGATTGTTAAACATTACAATTCTTGCATTAATACTTTGACTGCTGAGATAAAAATATTAGATGATGACATCAGGATGTTTTCTAGTTTTGAGAAATTTAGATATGATTATAATCGTATTTTTGCCAGTATAGATTCTTATATGGCCAAACTTAAAACGCAGAAAACTAAGAAACTCTTCAGAGATAGATTAGTTTATTCTTCAGGTACGGCTTACCCTAAATTATCCAAGCCAGGTAATCATGAAGATATCTTGGCTTCTGGCCAAAATAAAGATTTAGATACTGATTTACAAATTCTTGACGAGGAGGAAGCTACAACTTCCACAACTTATTCTAATGTACTACGTAGAAGTAGTAGAAATAAGAACAAAGGAGGTACTAATGAAGCCCCTTACCCTAATGCTAATATCCCAAAGAATAATCCATCAAACAATGGGAACACGCATTTTTAATTTGAATCAGGGGAGGAAGAAGAACAGGAATTGGAAGAAATAACAGTTGTGACTAGTCCTTCAAGAAATATTGCTGGTCCTAACATAGTTAAAAACAAAAAAGGTGATTTTACCATTTACAATTTTACATCACTGTTTTTCGAACCAGAACTAATTGAGTTGCTCTCCTTAGGTTATAATTTTGTTCCAACAAGAAACTTTGATGTGGCTAAGGTCCTTATTGATTTGAAGTGCTATGTTAGGAAACTTAATTTAAAGCTATTATTTAACAACTCATATGATGTTGAAAGGACAGCTATTAAACTTCCTAGCATTTTTAACCCTCCGCTTCATGTGAATTAGATATTAGGCATTTATCTAATACTAGAGGCTTGAATAAAAGTTTTTTTAACATAACAACAGAACAATTGCAGGCCTTAAACCAACTTAAGGAAGCACCTGTCAGGGTCATGAGACCTGACAAGGGTGGGGGCCTTGTGGTTTTTGAACATGACTTATATAATGAAAAAATGTCCCAAGTGTTGGATACACAAGCATATAGTCACTCATCACTTAGTGAGATGAATACTAACATTCATAGGACTAAGGGTTATTTTAGGGACCTCTTTATTGAGGGGAGGATAGATCTTGAGACCTTCGAGTACATTAATATTTCTCAACCTAGAATACCAGTATATACCCAAGATTCATAAGAATCTTGGGGAATGAGGGCATTGATAGACGGAAGGTCCTCCATCTCTTATCCAGCAGCCAAATACATTGATTCCCTGTTAAATAAATACTTGGAATATATCCCAAGTATTTGTAGGGACTCATGGAGTTTTTTAGAGAACATCAATAATGTACCTTTCGACAGTGATTTCAACTTCGTCACAGTAGACGTCGTTGACTTATACACTTCTATACCCCATTTGGAGGCTATAGAGTGGCTGGAGTTACTACTGTCAGAATTTAAAAATAACATCACAGAACTACTTGATATAGTGTTAACATCTAACTTGGTGCCATTGTTGCCAACTTGTTCATGGCACATTGGGAGAGAAATTTTGTTCTAAACAATCCACTATGTAAAAACAAGATAAGTTTTTACACAAGATACCTTGACGACATTTTTATCCTGTTTAAAGGTAATGAAGAAAGTGGAATATTTTAACAGTACCGGTTTACTTCCAAATTTGACTACTACGAGATAGACTACTTAGATGTCAAGTTAAAGAAGGACATTATGAATAATAAGTTCATTTCATCCATCTTCCGTAAAGAAACTTACATTAACTCATTCCTTCACTACACTAGCGCGCATCCATATAAACTGAAAAAAGCTATTGTCAAAGGGCAATTAATAAGAGCAGTCAGGATCTGTAGTGAATTTAAAGACTTTGAGGAAGAATGTTTGTTACTTAAAAAATTCTTCTTAGACAGGGATTACCCTTCTTTAATTATTGATGAAGCGATTTTGGAAGTTACCAATAAAAGAATGAATGGTACTTTTTCTCCACTTATTTCTGATAAAGGGCCTGTTATAGTTACTCAGCAATATGTTCTAACAGAAGGGTCAAATTTAGATATTACACCTGCCACAATGTTTGAGGAACCTAGAAGGGATTTTTCTTTGTCCTTTTCCACAGTCTTTTCATTAAATTTCAAGGAAATATCAGATATTATCTACAAAAATTGGTATTTTATCACCAACAACTCATTTTTAGTTGAAAAATTAGGTGATAAACCAAAGATTACATTTAGAAGAGGGCAAAATATTAAAGAACTATTGCAAACATCAAGTGTAGCGAACTCTTTTCAAAAAACAAAAGGATGTTTTACTTGTGGGACATGCAATTGGTGTCATGTCTTGCGTACAGGGAGTTCACTTGTTATTAGAAACAAGAAATATTGGATAAACAGTAGAATTGACTGTAACACAAAATCTGTAATATATATATCAACATATATATGCAATAAGGAATAATAACTGTGCATGTTTCTTCCAATTTAGGACATAGCTTTGTGTTCATGGGGATTGATTGTAAATATAAAACTATCAGGGGAGGTCCTATTTCTTTACTTTTAGAAATATTAGAATTACAATGGCAGCTGAAATTGGATGCATTCAATATACCTGGCTTAAATGAGAGCTGCAATATTTCGCCAGTACTGAAATATAGATCCTACCTCCGCTGATTAGTTATGTTCCCTATAGTTTTAGTTTACATTACCCCCTTACTCTTTCCCTTGACCCAATATACTAGTACCTCTCTTTTGGTCTCACTTTTAATGTAGAGCTTAAGTTAGAATTTATTTAGTACATACAGTATGTTTTTTATTGACATACATCATTGGGTTTATCTACATATATATCCAAACCTTTTGGTAATGTATTAAAATATTGTTCAGGAATTTTAGTTAAATTTCTTAATATATTATTTTATATTTTGTATATTAAATATAATCACTGTTTAAGAAATTTTACAACATGTATATGTATTAATTTAATTTTTTACAAGATGAGTATTTGTAAAATGTTTTTAAACTAACTTGATTAAGTCACATTTACTGACACATTTTGTTTCAGTTAAAAACAGTTGTTGACATCCCAGATATGCTATGTAATGATCTTACATTTCTCAGCTGATTTTAATTAGTATTATAAATTTGGTTCTTTTCCTGTGTTTGCTTGCCTCTGATGAAGCTACATGGTTTTATTTAAGTTGAACATTAAACTGCGTTAAGGCTTTGGCTTTCTGGGCTAGTCTGCACTCTTTTTGTTATTTTCCAAAGTTTGTCTTCAATTGTTTTTTAGGCACATATACATACATATTGCTGTGCCTTACTGTCCATATTCATGACCGTTAACTTCTAAACTATTATTTTAATCATCTTCTGTTAATACAACAGGCTGTGTATTAATTCATGTCTAGATACTTCTTGACTTCCCCCAGATATGAACATTGTTTAACTACATCATATGTAGACACATAATTTACAGATTTAGCCTTTATCTTCATTTATTTTATATCAAGAAAGCTTGGTGCTGTCATGAAATATTGCACAACACCCTAATGTCGTGTTCAAGATTCATCAAATAAAAACTATGTCTAAACCATACTGTTTTTCTGAGTACCACACCAGTTATAGTACTGAACTTGCAAACCTCTTGTTTAGCCAAAGGTTACAAATATATACCAAACAGTAGTGAGGAAAGATGGCATTGCTTTCAAGACCCTCTATTCAGTCAACCTGTCATTACCTTACTCAGAAGTTACAAACATACCATATCAAACAGTTTCTCTACATAAAAAGTTTAGAATGCAAGTGGTGCTGTTCATTATCCCCACTGCCTTAATGTCATTTTAGATTATCTGCCTAAGTAACACAATACTAGCCGACTTTAAAAAGCTCAGACTCCTCTACCTCTTGCTCTTCTTGTGACAGCTGATTGGCTGAGCATAGCCTTCAGCAGTGACATGAAGTGAACATTCAGTCTTTTTCTGCCATCCAAAGAAGAAAGTCGTCTGACTCTTCACAGAATCCAGTGCTAATTTTTGTGACTTGCTACTCAGATAACCCCCATTTAGATGGCCTGCTTCTCTCATTTTATTATTAGATTTATTATTCTCTTTCTACTTTTCTGCTTATTTAAAGAAAATATCTTTCTTTTAATGTTTCATTTCTGTCAGTGTTTGTAGTAATTTTTGTGGGAATTTCTGCTTGTAACATTGCATTTATTTGGCTTCTCTCTTTGCCTAATGCTTATTACAGTTTCTGAAGAAACTTTCAGTATTTCTCTGAGGTACAGTGTGTATGCATGCTGTTAGACCTAGGGGCTGCCTCGTGCAGTCAGAAGTTCCTGTCTTTGCTCTGCTTTGTTGTCATTTTTTGATAGGAAAATATTGCAGTACTTGAATTTTTTCAGCATTCATGCATTTTTACTGTATGTATGGCTGTGTGTTTTTAACATCGGATCACAATTTTACAGTGAATGAAGTTATCTAAATGTACTGTGGATATTTTACTCTCTCTGACAAGAAAATATAATTTAAATTGCTATTAAATGTCATTTTGTGGCAGTTAAACCTGGTTAAAGTGTGTTGAGCTAATTTTTTAACACTGGTTTGTCACATTGGTTGCTTTGGTGTTCAGACTTTTTTCATTGAATAGTCTTTAACTTCTGTTGGTTGTAAAATAATTTTGAACACATTTCAAACTGTTTTTGTGATAATAGTACAGTTCAGCAGAGTTTAGTTGTGTGGGGACATGCTTATTGCTAGAACATTTAAGTGTTTATTGTAATGTATTATCTAGTACTGTCAGTTTATTATTCTGCCCAATATTCTGTCCACTGACATGATGGATCCAAAATCTGGACCCCCCCCTAATGAAATCTGGTTGCACATAAGAAAAAAACAAAATAAAAATATACCTTAGCCTATGGTTAGTGATTCTTTTGGTGCCACTGTTGATCCCGCAGACCATTACCTTTTACTCAATTTCTCATTAGTGTAACTTTGTTGGCCATCGTGGAACATGATTTAGACACATCTTCTGGGGCTGTTCCAGTAACTAGCACAGGTATGGGAGAACCATGCCCTTTAGGTGCAAGATTTTGGGATAAGAGACCCCTTGCCAGACATAATGCTCTATCCCTCGATATTTTGCGTAGTAGTGAAATTCACAGGAAAAATACACAAAAGCTTCATCATACAGCTGATAATCAGATTATAGCTGTTTATAAGGCTCATGTGGTTTGCTTGGCTAAGAGTGTTCTGCAGACAGCTAGTTTTGGTCATTGTGTTCCCATACGTGGCTCTATTGCTAGTCTGGCTAGTGATCTTTCAGTTGTTTCAGAGAATGATGAGGAAACTTAACGAGGACAATGGTGATTTCCTCGTTGATACTGAGTCCATTCACTCTGAGTCTTCAGAAGATGAACCTGAGCTGAAGTCCAAACAAGTGTTCACTTTTCCTCAGACAATTACTAGATTTAGTGCTGTTTTTGCTTGGAAGCAGTCTATAACTACCCCAGAGCTAGGTAGGGTGTATGACCTTATAAAAGATGAGATGCCCAATTTTATGGATCTTCCCCATCTTACTGTCCTTTTAAGATGGTCATAAGGCTGCCTGCAGGACAACTTACCAACCAGCAGTCGATAAAAGGCTCAGAGAAAATATAGGGTCTATGCCGAGTCACAGAATGAACCCCTATCCCTCCCCTCCTGCCCTTCTTTCTCTTCCTCCTTCCCCCAGGCAACTCTCTGGCCTGCAGCCTGGCCACAAATAGTCTCAGATAAATGGGTTTTGATAGTAATTCAGAGAGAATGTACTTGGCAGTGGATAGAAAATCCTCTCCCTCTCCCTTTCAGGGGAGTTTCCCCATACCCACCAGACATAGATGTTGCCTCTAATTTTCCATCACATGGTAAAAGCAAGGGTCATAGAACCAACACCTGCTATACACAAAGGCAAAGAATTTTAATTCAGAACTTTTTGGGTGCCAAAAAGGAGCACTCCTGGATTTGTCCTTTCTAAACACCATTGCAAAAATTCCAAAATTCAATGTGCTGCTCACCTTACAGTCAGTCTTAGTGTTGTTTTCAGATGTCTATTTCATGATTTCATGATGACTGTAGATTTTAAGGATGCTTATATTCCTGTTCACAATTTCAGGAATTTGTTTTAGATTTGCTGTGTCTGGCTTACATTATTAGTTTTTTGTATTACCATTTGGGTGATCTACTGCTTCAAACTGAGCATTCAAAAGTCCTTCCTCACACCCTCTCAATGAATTGTTTTCCTGGGATGTTAGACACAGTTGGATGGCTTTTTTTTCCAGAAGACAAAGTGCTGACTTATGAGGGCATTTTCTTGGAGTTCTCTCTTCTACATGTGGCCTTAGAAAGAGTGTTTCTCAAAATTTTAGGCCTTATGGCATCAGTGATCCTCATGAAGCCATTAACCAAACTATGCATGAGAAAAATTCAGTAGTACTTAAATTGCTGGACCCAGCACCTTCATCCTTTGGAATTTCAGGAACTGGTACTGGGATTTGTGATGCAGGAACTGTAGAGGTGGAGGGATCAATTGTCTCTGAATCCAGGACTCCTGTTTTTCACTTCAGACCCCAGTCCAGTCTGTCCAGATGGATTCTTCAGATTTTGAGTGGGGAGCACTGTCTGTGGGAGTTCAGGTGCAAGGCTTTTGGGGTCATCTGGAGACAACAAAGCATGTAAATATGAAAAATATGTTGGCATTTGTTCAGGCCTTAAAAGTTCTTCACCACTAGTGGGCTCCTCATTTTCTTATAGTGGTTACAGACAACACTACCATGATGAGGTACCTGAACAAGCATGGGGGTACAAGGTCATACCCTAAACTTAAAAAACTGTAGCGAAAAGACAAAAAACGGCCCAGGAACAACAAATCTAGACTGCTAACAATAGGTCTACACTTATCATGTGATTACTGCATTTAACTTAAATACTTTGAATTTACGCTGTGCTACCATCTGAAGAAGTCTGTTCATTTAACAGACGAAAAGCGCTTATTTCGAATTTGTTGGTGTTTGCTTTAATTTTGTTATAGAGGCATTTTACCCGTTTTTCTGAATTATTAAATGTTTTTAATACGTTGTCGTTGTTCCTGGGCCGTTTTTTTGTCTTTTCTCACAAGGTCATACCCTCTTTGCTGGTTGGCCGTGATGGTTTTGAAATATTTCTGTGTTACTTGGAAATGGTTTGCCAACATGGCTTTAGACCCTTTCACAGCACCACCACTGCCCTACTATCTTTCACCAATACTATTAACACCAACCGTAACAATAACTACCTCTCATCTGCACTCTTCATTGACCTGTCAAAAGCCTTTGACATGGTCAATCACTCCCTACTTATTAATACCCTACAATCCCTCTCTCTGGATACTAATTCTATCCTTTGGTTCAAGTCTTACCTCAGCAACCGAAAACAAGCTGTTTTGTGGCAAAATCACTTGTCTTCATATCTCCCTGTTTTACTATGTGTCCCTCAAGGCTCTATTCTAGGACCCCTTCTCTTCTCTCTTTTCATAAATGATCTTCATGTAGCTATTCCTCAATCCACCTGCATACAGTATGCTGATGATTCTACTATCATCTGTTCTGCAAAATCTCTCCCTGAACTTCAATCTCTAAGCCAAACTGTCTTCTCCATAGTAGAAACATGGTTCCAAAACCGGTGCCTACACTTGAATGCCAAAAAAAAACAAATTACTTCTGATTACTCCTAACAACAAGACCCCTCCCATACACTTCTCCATCCTAGATAGTAATGGAACCCTTATATCACCTGAGCTGACCTATAAGTTGTTAGTAGTTACAATAGACAATAAACTCACTTTTGACAATCATATTATTAACACCATTAAGTCCGTTAACAGAAAATTAGGCTCCTTGTATAGGATAAGACCCTTCCTTACCCCTAAAGCAAGAACTACAGTTGCCCATTCTCATTTACTCTCTACCCTCCTCTATGCTTCTCCCATTTATACTAATTTAAAACAAAACAATCTCAACAAACTTACCAAAGCCTACAACAGTATTGCGAGGTTTGTAACTGGTAAGCCCTATAGAACCCATCACTGCATTAATCTACATCAGCTAGACTGGCTTGAACTGCAAAATGCTCTGCTACTCTCTCAACTAACAATTGCTCATAAAATCTTCTACCTACCTAACAACACACCTACACTAAACAATCTTATAACACCCTATAATAATCTTCATTCCCTACGCTCCTCTAATAAACTCCTATCTTATATACCCAAATCTAACAACTTGGCTGGTGACTCCTTGTTCTCCATCACTACTGGTAAGCAATGGAACATGCTGCCACCCAACCTAACCTCAATTTCCTCCTTTCCCCTCTTCAAACATAATCTTAAAAATCACGTAAAAACCCACTGGTTATGCTCTTGCTGCAACCCTGACTAATACGCTACTCTTAGCTTGTAACCTCACTTCTCACTCTTTCTTTAAATTACTACTCTGGCAACAAATGTTCTGTAAATGTTATGTACCATAATTTGTTAATCCTGATGGTTTACTGTACAATGTTATGTTAATTCCTTCCTAAGGTACGTGGCATTGCCTCTTATTGCTTTGTATTTTCTATATTATTATTAAGTATGTGGAGCTTTTCTCCCCGGGCCTCTACTGAAAATGGAAATATCTCCAGCTTGACTAGCCCGGTCAACAAATGTAAAATAAATAAAAATAAAATAAATAATATGTTCCTATCAAATTACATCTTGCAGATGTCTCAGCTTGTTTGCCCATGGATCCCCCTCTTTTGTCGGCGAACAGTTTATGAAAGGAGTGTTGAGTGAGACCCTCACAGAAGAAAATTCCTTTTGCATGGGATCTCTACTTTGTTCTTGAAAAATTGACCTTACCTCCTTTTGAACCTGTGTGTGAGGCTGCTTTATTGTTCATTACTTGGAAGACTGTCTGCAAGGTGAGTCTCTGAGCTGCAATCTCTCACAGTAGGCCAGACCATTTGATTTTTCACAAAGACAGGGTTCTGTTATGCATTAATCCATCATTCATACCTAAAGTTGTTTCTGAATTTACATTGAATAAAACCATCAATCTTCCAGTGTTCTGTCCAGATACAAAAAACAAGGCAGAAAACATTCTACATACCTTCAGTGGGCACAAACAGCTTAGGTACTACCTTGACAGACCAAAGCCCTTTAGGAATGCTGAGCAACTTTTTATCTCCTGTATGGGATCTAAGAAAGGTCAAGCCTGTCTATAAACAAACTGCTGAACTATGTCTGGCCCCTGCTATTGTTTTCTGTTACTCCCACCATAGTAGGGCCAGATCCCCTTCAATGGCATATTGGAAAGTGGTGGACTCTAGAAGTATTCTAGAGGCAGCAATCTGGCCCTGTCTTCATACATTCAGAAAGCACTACAAGCTGGATTCCTTTTCAAGGTCCAGAGCAGGCTTTGCTAGGACCATTCTCCAGGGGCTCCTGGATCATTATCCTTTCACCTCCCTGGTACGGCAAGCTTTGGAATTCTACCCATAATGCCACTGAGGTAATGAGAATGAGGGGGGTAGTACAGTTACACAAATCCTATTTACCTGTAACAGTAGATTTTCTTATTCCTCACTGCCTTAGCGGCAGCACTTACCAGCTATCCCTTGAGATAGTGCATAGCTGAGGTGGGTTTAAACTCTCTGATTTAGTTGTTGGATTTGGTTTTCATATGGTATTGTGATTGGCTGCAAGTTTACTCTTGCTAGATGATTCTGGCTTAAGGTACTTTCCTCTACTTTGTGGAATTAAGAAAGCCTGAACTCTCACTTCCTTTAACAAATAAGGGCTTCCTTCTCAGGATATACTCATCCAATCAGCTGTCAGAGGAAGAGAGATGGAGTGGAGTCTGAGCTTATGAAAGCTGGCCAGAACTGGGTTACATTGACAAATAACCCAAAATGCCACTGAAGTTGTTAGGAATTGTGAGATCTAATGTTACAGCTAAGTGGAATTTGAGTAACTTTACTTAATAGTCTGATTCCACGAGTCATCATTGTTCTGTTAATGCTGTCAAATGTTTGTCTCTTCTCTATAAAAATACATTGATTTATGTCTGTCAACTTCTGTAACACTTTTGCCCTTCTCTTGTCTAATATGGACTTGAACATCTTGTAATCATGATTTAGTAATAAAACTGATTTATTTGATGCAAGGTCTGTAGGGTCCCTGCCTTCTTTGAGTAGTACTGCCTTCTGTGATGCGAGTATTCCCCATTTCAAAATATTCTTAAACAGTATCTTACAAATATTCAGCAGCCTGTTCCCTTCTGAATTCCAGATTTCTATAAGAATTCCATCCATTCCTGGGGATTTCCCTGTTGCTTGATTATACATCCTTTTTTTTTTCGTTTTGTATCTGTTAATTGCTGAGCTTCTACTTTCCCCATTCTTTGGGATATGTAGATTTTTTTTTCATAAGGACTTCCAGTTCTGCCCACTGCTCATTTCCCTACTTCTCTGTTTTATTTAAATTGTCATAAAATTGCCAAAGTAGCTCTGTAGTTTGTTAAAGATGCTTATTCTTGCCATAGTATCCTTAAGATTTGCCATTTTTCTTTCCACTACCTGTTGCCTAAGGTACTTAGCTAAGATTTTCTAAACCCTAGGACTAGTACCAACGAACAGTTGATGTTCATCACTGTTGCAGTAGCCTTAACTACATGGGTTATATTCTGTCAACAGTATAACAGCCGACCAGCTTCCAAAGGTTTAGGCCACCTTTCACACACCCAGTGAGTCAATCAGCTGAGTTAACTAAAAAGTCAGGTTTGGGCACTAAGCTCTTCAGAACTTTCCTGACACCGAAGAGTACACTCCTCTGAGACTTTCCAGGATAGACGTTCAGGTTCTGTGGTTCCTTTGCTGGGAAGACAAGTTCCCTTTGGGGCGGGGGGGGGACTTCCATTTCAAAATTTGTTTAATGTCACTTTACAGGAAGGTTATTTTAAAGTAAGGAGTTTGTGTTATAATGGACTGTCACAAGACTGTATTGTACTTTTAACCAGCAGCTCTCTTTTTTTCCTGTCAGTTTGAAAGTTGTTTAAAATACCTGAAAAAACATTTTTTCTGTGGTGAAACAATTTGACAGCCCCAAAAAAGGAAAATCAATTGCTTTTTGTCATGTTCTTATGTGAAAAAGTGACTCAGTCTATTTTTTTACTGGTTTTTGCTGCTTGTTTTTCCTAGGAAATAAGCACAATTTTCAGCTTTACCATGTTAAAAACTGTCGATCAGTCCCTCTGCCAGCCACAGAAAGAAAAAGTTAAGCAAGCAGCATTTGCCACCACTGCTGACAAGCAATTTACGTCAGCCGAGGATGATTGACTGACTCTGCTGTGACAATAACTAACCTATGAACCTATTAACCTATGAATCTATTAGTTATACCTCAGACCACTCATCTTTTACCCCAGATCCCTCTGGTGTAACACCTACAGCCAATATATACTGGGGGTATGCCATGTCCTCTGCAGCTGTTGTGGTCCCCAATCTTGTCGGTCCTTGCATAGGGAACTGGGAAGGATTCACACTTTTGTTATAATGTGCCCATCCTTGGGGAAGCTGCTGCTGCTGCCATTAACACTATGGACCCCATTTTCCTGTTAAAAAAACAAACAAACAAAAAAAAAAAACGGAAAACGAAATATTTATCTACACCTTCTCAATTTTCTTTGGGCAGGAGTAGTTTACTGGGTCTTGGTCAGGGTTTAATTCAAGCTATTAATCCTTCTTTTCAAATAGTTTCTGGTAAAAAAAAAAAAAAAGAAGAGGGATACCCCTTTTTCTGAATAGATTCAAGATTCTGAATCTGGACTGGAAGATGAAGAGAAGTGTGCAGGTTTTTCTCTTCAGATTTTTGATTCATGCTCATTAGAGAGCTCAGTTTCTGATTTTCCCCTGTGGTGGGGTTCTTTTTTCTGTTTCTCTTAGACTATTTCCAGAATGTGCTTTGGTTTCAGTGGAAGAACACTGAGGTCTCTCAGACCTTCAGAAAATATTATGAGCCGTCACACAAGGAATTTCTAGAACCTTCACCCATTTCTATAGTTCTGCCAGCTTTAGAGGGTGTGTGTGTTACTGCCTGCAGTTTTCCTGATAGTCAGACAGCTGCCCATAAAAAGGCAAATAGGATGTATAGACTTCTCACTCTTTTTTAAGATTTTATACCTTCTTCCCAAACTTGACCCAGCAGCTATAGATTTAATCTTACTGCTGCTAAACATGTAGAGCCGATGTTTTCCACTTTCATCTCATTCAATATATGGAGACTCTGATCTGACTCGTATTTGGCCTCCTTTAAACCTTCTGATCCAGGGCTCTGAATCATCCCTTACCCATAATTCCCCTTCCACCTTCATAATTCCTCAGATCTTGTTTGCTGCCGGAACTGAACAATTGCAGGGCCCTGATCTCGACATAAGGGTAAGTACGTTCGGTATTATAGTACAGATAATTTGTATTTTTGTTCAGCTTTAGCTGATGTGTACTTTCTTCTTCCCTATCTGTTATTATTGTTAAAGTTAGAATTTAAAAAAATAAAAAAAAAAGTATTCTTGTAGGCTGACTTCAGAAGTAGCAGTTAGTTCTTTCATATCTTTGTTATTTCATATTTTCTGGATATTGAGGTTTGAGCATCTATGTGTTCTATAGGTTCTATTTATTTATTTACCCATTTTAACATAGATTTTCTAAAAAGATTTCCAGGACTGATTAATGATGTATCAATGCTTTTTAATGTTTTTTAATGTTGATTAATGATTCTTAATGCTTTTTAACATTTTACTGTTCCACAGAAGTGTTTTTATCATTGCATGGCTTACAATTTTTAAAAGCATGGCTCAGTGGTTCTGTTTGCACTAGGTTACTAATTAACAATGTATTTGCCTATTAATTTATTTGCCTATCAATTAAGCTGTTAACACATTTGATCATGTGATATTATTACTTGTAGTATATAAACTTGTGTTTTTGTGAGTGCAAACTCATCTTGAAAAAGCCTGGTACTGATCCAGGTGAAAGCGCTTGATCTCATATGTTTTTCGTCTTTTATTTTGAATAAATTTGGCAGTGAGCTACAGTTGAACTGGTTCGCCTTTCTCCATTGCTCCGGATTTTGATATTCATTGGTTTGGAGTTTTTTTTGTTTTTTTTTTGGTTTCTTCAGCATCTGTGTGTGCTTAACGTTTTTTCTTTTTTGATAGCATGGCTGCCAGAAGTTTTAAAATGCGCACAAAATGTGGCAGTAAGATAACTCCACAAGACCTCTGCTCCCTTTGTGTTTACTGCTTGGGAGTGGCACATTTAGACAGGCTGTGAAATCTGTGTTCCTTTTGGTCACAGAGCCCTTTAGAGTAGGAGAGACAAATTTATTCTGAAGGGTCATCTTCTTGTTCAGTTGAGCAAATCTGCATCCTCTCCTTCTACATCTATCTCAGGGGAAAAAGACAAAGATCTTTCAAAACCAAATGAGTTATCTTCGTAAAGCAAGACTCCCAAAGAGGTCCTCGAGAGAGCTAGTAAATGGTCTCCAGATCCTATAATTTCCACAGGTCCAGTAGCAAAAGTTCCAAAGCCTCAGATTCATTCACCTTCTCCACTTTGACTCTTTTCCCCAGAGCTGATTAGCCCTTGGCTTCATTCACCAATACACCAGCACTGGTCCAGGGCAATCAGGCATCCTCAATTGCCTCTTCATCAAGGTCTGCCCATTCTTCAAAGAGCCTTACAGAAGCCAATGTTGACAGAATGATATGGAGGTCCCTTTAAAAGCAGATAGAGTTGGGGGTCCTGTCAGCTCCATTCCCTTTGGTCGAGCCGAAAACAGTGCCATTGATGACTCCATTGCAGGTCCAACTTTCAGAACAAAAGCCCTCAGATCCAAACATCACCAGAGCAACCTATGTCAACACAGACAGTGCTTTCCACTTTAGCCCTGACTATCCCTCAGTCTGCCTTGACTCTGACCTTGTTGGAACAAGAGTCAGAGCCAAAGCATTGGGGCTGGTGTTCAAGGGAGTGAGGTTGACACCAAAACTGTTGGAGCCCTACCTCCATCTCAGGGTGTTGGCTCTCAACAGCTCTGCTCTGATGTTGGTCTTTGACCAGGGACAGGTTGGGACTTCAGGATCTCTGCCCGTTTCCCCCGTTAGAGAAACTTCCTTGACTCAAATTTCTGCTTTGGCTTTCAAGCCCTTCCAGTTTGTTCTGTTCAAACCGAGAGAAGAGGTACTGCCATCTTATTTGGATCCAAACCGCCCTCCTATTTATTCTGCTTTGGACTCTGCTCCTTCTCATTGACAGGGACAGTCAGCTTTCAAAAGCCTTGGGGAAGGCTTCTCACTGATCTCCCTGTCTGACTCAGACCCATCACCAGAGGTTCCTCAGTGACAGATCCATAGAAAACAGACTTGCAAATGGAAGCATTTAGATTCATCATTTAAATCTGTCACAGAAGACATGGATTTGGACGAAGGGGGAGGGCAACCCTAGATTCCCCTTTGGAAACATCTCCTTTGGTGAAATTCTAGAATTGATGAAACAGAAAGGGGGACTGTCCACTGATGCACCTTTCTGGAAAGAATTTGTGTTCGTGCAAAGTTTTGGAGCTGGCTTTTCTACTGCTTGGGTGGATCCCCTGATGCCCTCATTGATTTGGTGGCTCAGTGGGTGTGGAAGGAGCCTGATACAGCAGAGCCAATCCCCCCAAAAAAAACAGAAGATTTTGGCCACACCAAAAGATAGAGCTCATTGGTGTAATGGTCCCCCTGTAGATGCTGATTGTTTTGGTAGCCATGAAGAAAGAACTCAACAAAGAGAGCTTGTCTGTCCATCTGCCTAATAGGGAATCTAGGGCTCTGGACAGATTTAGAAAACAGACTTCCACTTTGACGATTTCCTTGAGAGCACTGAACTATCTTGCCAGTGTTACTCATTTCCATAGAGAATTGTCCAATGAGATCAGCAATTCTCTTTCAGGTACTCCAGAAGACAGTGGAATCCCAGCTATCTATCTTAAATTTCCTCTCAAATGTTTCCATGTGTCTGCTTTCCAATGCAGCTGCTCCAACAGCTAGGGAAACAAGTACTGGCATAGCTGTATGCTGCCATGCCTGGATGCGGTTGCATGATTATTGCGGAAAGCTGTAAGACATCTTTCATTAATGGCCCCTTTGATTGTTCCACCTTGTTTGGACCAAAGGTTAAGGAAACACTTGAAGTAAACAGAAGAGTAAGACCCTTTCTGCCATAGGAATCCACTTCTCTGCTCCTCAAAGAACCTTCTCCAGGAATCAGTGAGGAGGAAAGAAGATGTGGTTCAGAAAATGTCAGGGTTTTAACCACGGTGCTTCCTTGGGACAGCCTCCAAGGCAGAGGAGGGGATAATTTTAATGGATGTCGTACCAGGGACAGAGGCGGTCTACAAAACTAAGGAGTTCGCAGTCCCTTTTCCAAAAAATCCTTTCAGCACTCCTGAATGTTTGCCTGACTGTTGCACTCTGAAAGAAGTCAGTGGTGCTTATCCCCTATACTGTCAAACCTGGCAGGCCATCACCTCAGACTCTTGGATGGTAAGGATAATAACCAGAGGATACACAATTACATTTCTGTCCCACCTAAGATGAAAACCAAGATTCCTTTAGTGCCAGCCCATCAGATGATATCTACAACAGCAGAGGTTGAAAAGCTGTTGAGAAAAAGGGCCATTAAGTAGGTCTCACCAGACCAGATAGGATCTGGTGTCTACTGTGGGATTTTTTTTAGTTCCAAAAAAGAGAGAGTTCCTAAGGCCTGTTGTGGACCTAAGCATCTAAACCAATACATGAAGCAGACAAAATTCTGAGTAGTCAGAGTCCAGTCCATTTTGCATCTACTCAGGACGGATGACTGAATATGCTATTCAGTAGATCTCCAGGATGCCTTTTATCATGTAAAGATAAATAGGCACTTCAGGACGCTCCTCTGTTTCAGGCTGGGAGCCAGACATTTTCAGGTCAGAGCTCTGCCCTTTGAACTCTTGCACAGCCCCCTCCCCTAGGTGTTTACCAAATACATTGCAGTAGTGATAGCCTAACTCAGACTGCAAGGTTCCACGTGTTCCCATGCTTAGATGATTGGCTCCTAATCACTCCAACCGAGGATCCAATGATTCATTAAAGGAACCGTTTACTCCAGTTACTTCACAGCTTGGGGATTACTGTAAATCTGGAAAAGAGCAAATTGATTCCAACTCAATCCTTAGAATTTATTGGTTGCCACCTAGATACCACAACTCATATAGCCACCTTGCCACAGCACAGGATTCTCTCTGTTTGACGAGCAACAAACCAAGTACTGTCCCACCCATTACCTCCAGCAAGGCTGATTCTAAAACTTCTAGGGCTTATGGCTTTAGTGATTACATTGAACCCTCTGTCCAGATTTCACATGAGAGTCCTTCAGTGGACTCTGTCAGTTCATTGGTTGCAAATTTATCACCCCCTCATTATCCCAGTCAAATTTACACTCATTTGCAGAACACACATCAGATGGTGGATCACATCTACAGACTTCTTAGCAGGATGACCTTTCTGTCCTTCTCCTCCCATAGCAGTAGTTACCACAGATGTTTCCTTTTTTTGTTGGGGGGTATTACGAAGGGAAGACTGTTCAAGGTACTTTGACACCATTAGAGACCAACCTTCACATCAATTACCTAGAAATGAGAGAAGTATTATTGGCATTGCAGGCCTTGCAAGACTCACTTTCAGTCAGTGTGATCTCAGTTCAGGCAAGACAGTATGTCGGTAGCCTGGTACATTAACAAGCAGGGAAGAACTAGGCATTGCCCTTTATATTGAGAAGCAGTGAGGGTGCAGTAATGGGCAATGTCTTGCCATCACCTTCTGTTAGCAATGAGTATTCCGGGGACTTCCACTGTACTAGCAGACAGGTTATTTAGACACATTATTCTGCCTCACGAGTGGTCCCTCAATCAGACAGTGGTGAACATTTTCCACTGTTGGGGCCAACCTTGTTACAATCTGTTTGTGTCCTACCTGAACAACAGGTGCAGCAGTTATTTTGTCCTAATCCCTCCTCAGGGTCAGTTACCGAGGGACACTCTGGTCTACAATTGGCTGCTGGGTCTCCTTTGTGACTTCCCCCTTTCCCTTGATCATGAAATTAATTCAGAAAGCCAGAAGGTGAAAGTAATCCTCACTGCCCCATATTGACTTTGATAAGTCTGGTTTCCATACCTTTCATCTCACCTCTTATATCCACCCTGGATGCTTGCTTACAGTCCAGACTGCCTCTCCTGGACTCAGATACCCTAAAATTAACTGCTTGGCTACTCCAGTTGTAATGATGGCCAGGGAAGCCAGGTTTTGGAAAATATAATTGGCTCTGTGGCACAATGGATAGCGCATTGGACTTCTAGTAAAATGGTAAAAGGCCTTCAAAGGTTGTGGGGTCGTGTCCCACCAGAGTCTACTTTTATATCTCCTACTGATCTCTGCCTAACATACAAAGCTATGTCAAACCTAGAGCTGTCGGACATGCTCCACTTAAAGAAATCCCAATCCCTCCGAACAACACGCTCTAGAGACCTAAACCTTGTCACCACAATAAACAGAACATGCTGGAGGGATAGATTCCTGTCCCAGAGACTTCCCATACTCTGGAACAAACTACCTAGCTATATCAAGCAAAGCTCCTCATTAGCACTCTTCAAGAAAAATCTTGATGATTGGATGGGAAATAGGAAATTCACCCCGGGGATCACTTCTGTGGCTCTTCTTGACAGGGGCACAGAAAAAATATTTTCTTGGGTGGCAAAAGCCAGGGTATCTTTTTGGCTAGGCTTATATAGGCCCTAGGGCCAATAGTCTTGTACCTACCTATGAACCTATATTCTTACAGCTTCACAAAAGGCTAGGACCAGGAGACGATACTTAAGTAAATAGAGAAGATTTTCCTTTTGGTCTGCAGGGAAGGGTGTGGACCCCTTTTTTCTGCACACATTTCTTCCATTTTTTGAGTTCTTGTTGGAATTGTTCCAGAAAAGTTCTAGTTTTTTCACAATGAAAGTTCAACTTGCAGCCATTTCTAATTTTCACATAGGCCACAATGAGATTCCCATAGCCTCTTTAAAGGTACCTAGGGCCTTTCTTAGAGGAACTTTCCTTCTTCTGTCACCTGTATGAGAACCAGTTCCTCCATGGGATATTAGAGTGATGCTTCAGACCTTCATATGACCCCCCTTTGAGCCATCAGCTTCTGTAGACCTAAAGTTCTTAAAAAGGAAGACCATCTTTTTGATAGCAGTTAGTTCTGTAAAGAGAATTTCAGAGTTACCGTCTCTTTGATGCAAACCACCTTATCTGTCTTTTCATAAAGACAGGGTCTTCCTAAAACAAAATCCCTTCTTTATTCTGAAGGTAGCATCTGAATCCACCACAAATCAGTCTGTTAATCTACAATTTTTCTTTCCAAAGTTTTCAAATAAAGGAGAATACACATTGCATTTACTTGATGTTCACAGACAGCTTAGGTTCTACCTGCAAAGAACTAATGACTTCAGGAAATCAGACCAGTTATTTTGTTGCATTGTGCAAGGCAAAACCAGGACATGTCTCTAAGGGCAGTTTCTCAAGATGTTTCTGAAACAGTATTACATTTGTTTCGAAAGTTGGGTTTATTCCTACCTAAAACTGACAGCTCATTTGACATGGGCAGTGGCAACTTCTGTTTTTTTTTTTTTTCAACATCATTTCTCAATTAATAACATTTGTGCACCTACTACTAGATCTACTGTACATGCTTTTGTGTCTCTCAATAATCTGAATGTGCATTCCAGGTCTCATACCTCCTTCGGCTCTGTTGTTCTCAGTAACATCCTTCCTTAATACCACCCTGGCAGTTGTGCACCTAGGGAATCTGTCTCGCATGTTGCATCAGAGAAAAATGGAGAACACTGGATATGAACATTATGTACTCAACATAATGAAAGATCTGTGTTGTCCTATTTACGTCTCTTTCAACGTTCCTCCCTCCTGCCTCCTTCCAGATTTCATCTTTTGTACTTTGAGTAAACTTCAACAGGTTGGTTCCTTCTATTTTTCACATGGCACCCCATCTTTCCTTATGCTAGGCATACTCAAGCAGGGGTATTTTGAGGGTGAAAGGGGAATTATGGGTAGGTGAGGCATGAGAGCCCTGGATCCAAAGGTTTAAAGGTGTCAAGGCTGTATAAGAGTCTGATCCAACTTCCCCATACCTTGAACCGGATGAAAATAGGGCAACACGGATCTGTCGCTGTGGTGAGTACACAACATTTGTTTAATTCTAGTGCTGCTACTTTTGTTAAGGATGTAAAGATTCTTTTAAAGTGTGGGGGAAAAAGTGTACACTTCTGCAGCTTTGATTTTCAGAATTTTGAATTGCCTAGCTCAAGTGTTAAAGTTGGTTCTGACTAATTGTGAAAATAAGAGGAATATTTTGTCTGCAGTTTCTGTTTCTGAGGAAAAAATCTGCTTTAAATAATTCAGTTTCTTTTATTGTTCAACTCACTACTCATTGTTTACAGTGTGTGTTTGCCTCAGTTGATACTTCTTCCATGGTTATGGCCACTGGTACTGTTTTTAAATGAGGTTTGCCTGGCTGTGTTTTCAGAACCCCACAGAGTGTGTTAAAATTATATTTTAAATTATCCTTTGGATAGATTTTTAATTTTTGGCCCCTCTGCTGCAGAACTGATCAACAAGTGTGATGAATGTTAAAGCTGAGTTTTTTTTTTCAACTCTCCTTTTCCAAATTTTCTAAGGGATTCTATAACCCCTCATCCAATTTGCAAAAAAACAAAATAAACAGTCACAACAAAATGCAGGTAAACAGATATTTAAGAAGAAATGGCAAGGGGGTCAAAAAAGAATTCTGGAACCTCCCAAAATCAAAGACAGTCCAACATGTCAGAATTATATTTAAGGGACCTTGCTCTTCCACTTCTTGGCAGCCCCATTTCCATTCCAGAAAGTCCAAATCTCCACTTTTCTCTTTGGCACAGTTTCACACAAATGTATTCTAAAGATCATTTATCAAGGTTACAGATGGAAGTGGGAAGAAATTCCTCCATTTCAGGGGGTAATCCTTCATCCCTCAGACCAATCTGTTTTATTTCCACCTGTCCATCAAATTCTGTCCCATGGAGAGATAATACCAGTTCCTCCATCCAGGGTGGGGAAAGGTTTTTATTCAAGAATATTTTTAGTGGCGGAGAAAGAAAATGCTTGGAGACCAGTTCAGGATTTTTCTTTCTTAAACCTGTTGTGATAGTTCCCCAAGTTCATAATGTCATTTCACAGCCTCTTACGTCTTCTTACTCATCCAAGTTTCCTGGTACCACTAGATTTAAAAGATGCTTGACATCACGTTCCTGTTCATCCTGACTTTCAGGTCTTAAAGTTTTGTGTGTCTGGATCCCATTATCAGTTCCCTGCCTTACCCTTTGGACTATCCACTGCACCAAGTGTGTTCCCAAAGTGTCTAGCTCAAGTTATAGCTTGTTTCTGGCTAAAGGAAGTTCACATTATTTCGTATTTAGACAACTTGCTTATCTTTGCGGAGTCTTTTTCAATGTGTCAGGAATTTCTCATTTGGGCGAGAGATCTCTTACATAAGCTGGGATTCCAAGAGAACATTCAAAAGTAATTTTTGACACCACACAGTTTGTATTCCTGGAGTTTCAGCTAGACACCTATGCTCAAAGAGCTTTTCTTTCACTAGAAAAAAAGATCTGTATTTAGATCTAAGGCTAAAGGTTTCCACTCAGACTTTGGTCGCTGTGAGGGAATACCTCAGAATTTTGGGCTCATGGCATCTATGATTCTCATGATAGCCCTGGCAAGACTTCACATGAGAAAGATACAGTGGTATCTGATGTCTCTTTGGTCCCAGCACCAGCATCCTTTTCTTTTCAAATCTTAATGATAGGGTTTGTCAGAGAAGAAATCACTTAATGGAGACAGCATATGTCCTTAAATCTAGGTCTCCCCTCCCTGTTCCAAAGCAGACACCTTGGACTTTGCTTGGAGAGTTGGTTCAGGAGAAATTAAAGTGCAAGTTGTGGTGGACACCAAGGACAGATGCATGCACATAAATATAAGAGATTCTTGCCCCGATCAAGGCAATCAACTCTGTGAATCATCTTTAGTCCCTGGGACCTCAAGATGTTACAGACAGTACCACAGTCATGTGGTACATCAACAAGCAAGGGAGAACCAGATGATACTCTCTTTGTGGGCTAGCTGTGTTAGCTTGAGATATAACTTCATAGCATAATTTCACTGTACAGGCATCCTACATTCCATCAGAGCAAAACTGCATGGCACACAAGCTGAGTAGGCCAGGGGCAGACCTTCATGAATAGAAACTAGATCGGGGGGTGGGGGGGTGGGAGTCTTCCAAGATTTGACCTATCTGTGGGGAATTCTTCAAGTAGACCCATTTGCCTCCTCTTTGAACAATCAGCAAGCAGGATTCTACTCCAAGACACCATACAAGAAGGCCTGGAAGACAGATGCCTTTTCTTTTCCTTGGAGAAGTATGACCCTGTATGCTTTTCCAACTTTTACGCTGATATCCAGGGTACATCTGAAGATACAGAAAGGCTCACCCATGATCATTGCGGTGACTCCCTTCTGGTCCAGGCAACAGTGGTTCTCCTTTCTTTTAGAAATGGCCTGTGGCAATTACTGTAAGCTTTTTCACAGACTAGATCTACTCACATAAGAACAGGGGTGTTTGATGCACCCCAACTCTAATCAACTTCATTTGACTGTCTGGATGATAGGGTCTTAATTCCCTTTAGGCACCTGTTCACTGAGGACATGCAAGAAAGCCTGCTACTAGAAAATCATATATTAGCAAATGGAAAAGGTTTTCTAGTTGGTGCCAGTAACATAAGCAGCACCCATTCAGAGCTGGTTGTTCTGTGGTTTTGTGTTTGTGTGAGATGTTCTTCATTCCACATTGCTGCAGTCCTAACCATTGGGTAGTCCGCTGTCCAGTCGGCCCGAATACCAAAGTATATGGCTGACGTCGGTCAAGGCGCATTAGACTGACGTCAGGACGTCAGGGTACTAATGCGCATGACCGACGTCATATCCTCAGTCTTTTTTGCCGCATGGTCCGATGCAGAAGCAGTTTTGCGAGTGCAGGTTGGCGTTCTGAAATTTTCTGAAGTCGGAGTTTCAGACCGAATCAAAGTTGGCTAAGTACCCGCTAGAATATTTTGGTTTTTTCTTGCCTCAGTATTTAACCGGATGTCAGAAAAGTGAATAACTGTATTTCTTGTGGGAAACAGATACCTCATAGGGATTACCATACCTTGTGTATACCTTGTTTAGGGCCTGAGCACGACGTTGTTGGATGCCGCTCTTGTGCTAGATTTAACAAACGCACTATTAAGAGAAGGTTAGACTGTGCCAGGTTAGTTTTTGGGAAGCGTTGTAATTATAAAATGCCGCCGGATGCTCCGGCGCCGCTTCGTCAAAAGCGCAAGGACAAAGCAGCAAAGCCTAGAGTGGAAGAACCGCAGTCCCGGACGTCGGTTCTTTAGAAGGCTCAGTGGAGCCGGAGGTTTTGCCAGGAGTTTCTTTGGAGTCTCAGGGAGAGACTTTACTGTTACAGGATGTGTCCCCTCAGGAGGTAGGCCAGGCTGAAGGGGCTTCTCAGGTGGCTGTTCTTCCCTCTCTTCCTAAGGTGGTTAGAGCCTCCCCTTCTGTTTCCAAGGCTTCTTTGAGAGGCAGGCCAGGTTTAACTTCAGTGGGGGTTTCTCCTAGCTCTTCAGGTTCTTTGCCTAAGAAACATATGCTTAAAATGGCAGAGGATTTGATTACTATGATTAGAGGTTCTATGCCCCCTCCTGATAAGAGGCCTAGGGTGGAGCCTGAGTTTGAGAGTTTTGAGCAGTGTTCGGAGGCTTCTGAGTCTTCGGCTGAAGACTTGCAGGAGTATCCTCCTTATTCTGATTCTGATGTGGATGATTCTACTCCTTCAGCTTCTCCTCCTGAGGATTTTTCATTTTCAGAGACTCTGCATTCCATGAGGGAGCATTTTAAATGGGAAGGTCAAGATTTCTCTGATTCCAGGAAGAGGCTTAGGGAATTCTTGTTTTACCCCAGCATAGGCCTTTAGCTATACCTCCTGTTCTGAATGTGGTGGAAGATGTTTTTGCAGAGGCTTCCCTGAACCCTGATTCTTTGCCTCCTGCCCCAGTTAAACCAGATAGGTACTATAGGGTGCCTGAAGCTCATAAGTATCTTTTAAGAGTCCTAGGGCAGACCCGAAACTGTCTCTCAGGGGCCTAAAGGTGTTAAGGCTTCTGTTGTTAAAAATCCTGTTCCTCCTGATAAAGAGGCAAGGGCTTTGGATAGATGGGGAAAGAAAGTGTATACTTCTTCCACTTTAGCCATGAGGGCGTTGAATTGCCAGTTTCACATGTTAAAATATCAAAATTATCTCCTTTCACAATTGAAGTCTAAGGTGGATGCTCTGGCGGAAGGTATTGAGTGTAAAGAGTTGCAGGATTTAGTTCATGTGTCTGAACAGGTGGGTAAGCATTCATTGCAATGTGGTTTTGATGCTGTGCAGGCCTCCTCGAGGGTGGCTGCCACTGGTTCTGTTCTTCGTAGGCACGCCTGGTTGAGGGATCAGAATTTAGCTGAGCATGTTAAGACAAGGATTTTGGATGCTCCTTTACAGTCTGATGTGTTGTTTGGTTCGCCTGTGGAAGCAGTTTTAAAGAAAATGGAGGACAAGGCTAAGTCTATGCAAACTGTTAAAGATTTTTTGCAGGTGCAGCCTCCGAAGTTTAGTAGAAATTGGCCTACTAAGGGATGGACATATCCTGCTTATGATTATCAGTCTAGGGGTAGGTCTAGACGTGGTAGGGGCAGAGCTCAAGGTTCTTTTAGGCCTAGAACAGGGAATTCACCTGCTCAGACTTCTGGTGAGGGCAGGGGTCAGTCCTTTCGTAAACAGACCCAATGACCTGCCTTTTCAGCTGCCAGTACATTCTCATCTGGCAGCACCTTTGGGAGGAAGGCTGGCTCTTTTCAAAGAAAATTGGGATTTAATTACTCAAGACAGATGGGTTTTGGATATCATTCACCACGGTTACAGGTTTTATTTCCATACCTTGCCTCCTTTCAAAGGCATGCCATACATTCCTCCTCTACAAAGAAAAGAGGCTCACAAGCAAATTTCTCTGTTACTCCAAATAGGGGCCATTCAGCCAGTCCCTGTGCCAGAAAGGGGCCTAGGATTTTATTCTCACCTGTTCCTAGTACCAAAGAAGGGGGACACATGGAGACCAATTTTGGATTTATCTATCCTCAACACTTATCTGGACATTCCCAAGTTCAAAATGTTGACGTTACAACAGCTTTTACCTCTGCTGGGCAAAGATCACTGGATGGTAACTTTAGATCTCAAGGAGGCTTACCTTCATGTGCCTATCAGACTAAGTTGCAGGAAGTATCTGCATTTTCGAGCTGGGAATTCCCATTATCAGTTCTCTGCATTGCCCTTTGGCTTATCTACTGCCCAGAGTATTCACAAAGGTTCTGGCTCCAGTGATAGCTTACTTCAGGCTAAAAGGAATTCAAATCTATCCTTACTTGGACGACTGCCTGATTCTGGCTCAAGAAAAGGAAGACCTTTACAGCATTTGGAATATGTGATAGCAGTGCTAAGATGCCTAGGGTATTCTGTGAACGAAATAAAGTCCAGTCTAGTACCCTCTCAAGACATGTGCTTTCTGGGTGTGAGACTGAATACAGCAGCTCAGATGGCCTTTTAACCCCGGACAAACAAAAGAATCTTTCCATTTACTTCCATCAACTATCTCTTCAGTCCGGGCTGACTGCAAGGACAGTCCTTCAAGCCTTAGGGTTCATGGCATCTTGTATTCTGGTGCTTCCCAATGCCAAACTGCATATGAGGAAGCTGCAATGGTATCTCAAAATGTATGGACACAGCACTGCCAGGATTTGGACACTGTCATTCAAATAATACCTTGCATTCAACAGGAATTTTTGTGGTGGGCTCAGGAATGTCACCTAAACAAGGGACTCTCTGTGACCCGGCCAGAGGCGAGTCAGATTCTAACGACAGATGCCTCAGACATTGCTTGGGGAGCTCATCTAAATGGAAAGTGGATACAAGACAAGTGGCCTGCCAGACTACAGCATCTACATATCAACATGAAGGAGATGTTAGCAGTCCAGTTTGCATTAATGGCTTTCAAGGAGTTACTTCTTCCAGGGCAGGTGTTGATTCTAACAGACAACACAACTGTCATGTGGTACATCAACAAACAAGGGGAACACATTCTTATCCTCTATGCAGGCAAGCAATGATTTTATGGGAGACTGCGCTCAGCTTGCAACTAACTCTTCAGGCAAGGTTTCTGCCGAGCACAGAACTCCTTAGCAGATGTGTTAAGCAGACAAATCATGGATCCCCACGAGTGGATACTGGATCTTCATGTATTTCGATAATTGACAGTGTCATGGGGAACTCCAGACATAGATCTGTTCGCTTCTCCACTAAACCACCAGCTGCCAAAGTTTTGCACAAAGGGGTTTCATCACACGGCTTGGAAAGTGGATGCTCTTTCTTTCAGTTGGAAAAATCTTCATGTGTATGCCTTTCCACCTCTGCCTCTTCTCCCAAAGGTGCTCCTAAAGGTCAGACAAGACAAGCCAAGGATGATTTTAATAGCTCCAGATTGGCCTCGGCAACACTGGTACCCACTACTGAGGAGTCTGGTAAGGAAGCCTCCATGGCCTTTACCTTTGATTCCACACCTGTTATCTCAGAGGGACGGTCACCTGCTCAATGTCAAGCTTCACTCTCTTCATCTAACAGCCTGGCATATTCTGTTTTGAAACACAGCAGGTCTCAACTTCCTCAACAAGTTTTAAATGTGATTATGGAAGCCAGACGACCTAGTACAAGGAAAGTGTACGCAGAAAAATGGAAGAGATTTTTATTTTGGAGTGCAGCAAAGAATTTGGAGATTTCTGAGCCTAATTTGAGTGTGGCTCTTCAATATCTTACTGAGTTATTGGACAAAGGTTTGTCTTTCTCTTCCATTAAGATTCATGCTGCAGCAATTTCAGCTCACTATGATTGTGACCCACCATTGTTTTCGCATCCTTTGTTCAAGCAATTTCTTAGAGGGGCAAAGAATATAAGACCCCACGAGAGCTCCTACTCCTGCTTGGGATCTCAATTTTGTGTTGGAGAAACTTACTCTACAACCTTTTGAGCCTCGGCTACTGCTGAATTGAAATACTTGTCATGGAAGACTGCTTTTTGTTGGCCATTACTTCTGCAAGAAGGGTTTCTGAATTGCAGGCCCTTATGGCGGTAGAGCCTTTTTGATTTTCCATAAGGATAGGGTATCATTACGCACTAATCCTTCTTTATGCCTAAGGTGGTTTCTAGTGTGGCTTTAAACCAAACTATTCATTTGCCTACTTTCTATGCAGATCCCCAAAATAAGGGGAAAAGATTTTGCATACTTTAGATGTACACAGGCAGTTGCGTTATTATTTAAGCAGGACTAAGGATTTTAGGCAGTCTCAGCAGTTGTTTGTTTCTTTTGCTTTGAGTTCTCAGGGCAAGCCTGTGTCAAAACAAACTATTTCTAAGTGGATTGGGTTTTGCATTGCATTTTGTTATTCCCATCATGGCAAGGAGATTCCAGCTGGGATTAGGCCTCATTCCACTAGGGCTACTGCCACTTCAACAGCATTTCTAAGGGGTGGCAACTAAGGATATTTTGGAGGCAGCTACTTGGAGTTCAGTGCATACTTTCTCTAAGCATTACCACCTTCCTCTCTACTCTAAATCTAGGGCTGGTTTTGCCACAGCTATTTTGCAAGGCATGTTGACAGCTCCTGCTTCCTTATGATTTGCCAGCCTCCCTTACCTCTGCTTTGGGATTCTACCCAATGGTTAGGACTGCAGCAATGTGGAATGAAGAACATAGTACAGTTTTGTACCTACCATAAATGTAGATGTTCGAGGATCCACATTGCTGCAGTCCAATTTACCCTCCCTCCTTCCCTCTGTGTTTAGGGGTGGTTGTGTGGGTGAGGTTATACTCTTGTAATTTTGTATATATTGTACATATTTTTGGTGCAGGAGTGTTTGGTGTTTTTGGTTTGGGCCTTGTCTTTTTAGGGTCTTCTGACATCTGGGGCAAGAAAAGACTGAGGATATGACGTCGGTCATGCGCATTAGTACCCTGACGTCCTGACGTCAGTCTAATGCGCCTTGACCGACGTCAGCCATATACTTTGGTATTCGGGCCGACTGGACAGCGGACTACCCAATGGTTAGGACTGCAGCAATGTGGATCCTCGAACATCTACATTTATGGTAGGTACAAAACTGTACTTTACTATCCTGTGTCCTTTCTTACTCTTTCATCAAGGTTCATTTATCTGTCATTTCAGCAGGTCTGCCTGTGGATGCTCTTCTTTCTGTGCATTCTCATGTAGAAATCTTTTTGAAAGGCGTTTTGCATAAGAGTCCTCCAAGTAAACTCGTGGCCCCTCCTTGGAATCCTTATTTTGTGTTAGAGAAGTTAACGCTGCATTTGAACCATTTAACCTGACTGACTTAAAGTTCTTAACATGGAAAATAGTTAAGTTGATTGCTCTGACCTCTGAGGGTATCTGAATTGAAAGCTGTTATGATAAGTCAGCCCTTATCTCATTTTCTACACAACCAGGATTTCTTTGAGAACTAATCCTTCTTTTATGTTTGCAGTGTTATCCAAGTTTACTTTAAGCCAAACTATCTATCTCCCCATTTTCTTTCATGAACCTAAAAGTGAGGGAGAAAGGATACTCCATACCTTGGATGTCCACAGACATTTTTGTGAATGTAAGAAGAGGAGACAGGGTGTGTTAAACAGAATATTTACAAATGATTGTCTCATGCTATTACCTTTTGTTATACTCACCACAAAAAAAATAAATAAAAAATCCAGATGGGGTCAATGCCCACACTATCAAGCCTTGGCTTCATCTGTGGCTTTTTGGAAAGGGATAGATTCTAGAAGTATTCTAGAAGCAGAACCCTGGTTCTCTGTACCTTCTTTTGCAAAGCTTGATTCCTTTACTAGGTCTAGACCAGGCTTTGCTAGGACCATTCTCCAGGGGCTTCTGGGCCCTCCTCCTATTTACCAAATGTGGTGAGCTAGGGTAATCTGCCCATGTAGCTAAGACTACTGCATCAGTGATCAGTGTGAAAAAACATAGTACAGTTGTGTAAGTAAACTTATCATAACAGTAGATCTTCGAATGATCACTGCAGTAGTAGCAGCTCCATCTTTTTTTTTTTTTGGTGTGGTGTTTATGCCAGGATGTGAATACTTATTTATTTAATTTATTTATTTTTGTTCCTAGCAATGTTCTTTTAGGTCTCAGCCTCCCTCTCCCTCTCTCTTGGCATGAAAGCTTGGAAAGGCTTGGTGCCCAAAGCTGTCATTTTATTCAGCTCAACTCAAGCTGACTGACAGTTTGGGTGGCATGGAAGGTACCCTGAAGCTTTGGAAGCTGGCCAGCTGTTATATCCTTGGCAGGATATAATTGATATAGCTGAGGCTACTGCAGCAGTTTTCATTTGAACATCTGCTGTTATGGCAAGTTTAGTTACACAACTGTACTGTTAATAGCTATCTTTCTAAACTCATGTGCATTATCCTACTCCTCCTTTATTTTTGTCTGTAGCACTCTGCAATGCTTAGTCTTCTTAATCTGTAAGCTTCCCCTTCCTCTGCAACATTTTAACTTTGACAGACCTTCAAGGTACAGTCTTCAAACAAAAACATTTATTCTTTTTTCACACAGTCTAGCACCTCGATCGTTAAGCCTTCAAGGAGTACAAATACAATGCAACTTCCCTCACCCCATATATACTCACTCAACCAATCAATTAAACAATTAATTAAATCAAATACTTCCAGTTAAGTTCTGTGTTTAAGCCCTTGGGAACCAATGTATCAAATTTCTTTTACTGTTACAGGGTCTAAAAAAATAGACCCCACTTATTCTAAAATACAACCTTGCAACAGTTTAAAATTACTTGCACGAAATTCTTTTTAAAATGCATAGCTAAAGGACTGTCACAGTTAACTTTTTTAATGTCCTTTATATGTTCTTGAAGACTCACTTTAAACTTTTGTTTACTTTCATCTACATAAAACTTGCTGTATGGACATTTCAAAATATACACAATTCCTGCTGTATTGCAAGTATAACATCCGTTTGGAAAAAGAAATGTACAGAATTAATAGTAGGAAAGTTCTTTACAACATGAAAACAAATAGTACATTTCCTACACCTAAAAATGCAATATCTTAAAATAATCTGTCTCTGTATTTGTACTTCATGCATTTCAAATTTACTGTGCACTATTACATCAGAAATACTACAGCCCTTTTTATAAGAAATGAAAAGATTGTTTGCTAAACATTGTTCCAAAATACCATCTTTGAACAACATAGGCCAGTAGTAATGTATCATTTGCACAGTCTGTTGACTTAATACATTGTAAATAGTAACAAAGTAAATCATCTTGCCAGTGTGGTTACCAGTATTATTTCCTGCATCTCCTCTACCTCTTCTTTTGTCAAAATCTATCAACTATCTATCAACTCAATAGGTAGTAGGTGAAAGTAAACAAAAGTTTAAAGTGTGTCTTCAGGAACATATAAGGAACATTAAAAAAGTTAACTGTGATAGTCCTTTGGCTATGCATTTTAAAGAATTTCATGCAAGTAATTTTAAACTGTTACAAGGTTGTGTTTTAGAACAAGTGGAGTCTATTTTTTTAGACCCTGTAGCAGTAAAAGAAAAATTGTTGCACCCTCTGGTTTTAAACAGTGCTCGGAATACGGATGTAAGTTCTTGCATTCCAATGCGCACACTCTTTGTGTTTGTTGCTTGGGTGTAGAGCATTTACGGTCAGCCTGCTGTATTTATGAGAGTTTAACCCTAGAGCAATAGCTGACCAAAGAAACAAGTTAATTTTTAAGGGCCTATTGCCAGCTTGTTCTCCGGGGGCTGACACCCCCCTCTAAAATTCATACAAGCGCATCTGACTCCAAGAAGCGCCCTCACAAGTCTTCAAGGGCATCTTTGGAGCCGCCTGCTAAAGATTTGACTGCCTCAGATTACAGGCCCACTTTGGCTCCGATGATTCAAAGCTGTCTTCAGATCTGTCTGGACCAGTGGTGATCACCAGCTCACCTGATACTGCCACCCTCTCCTCTTTGGACCCTACAGCAAGGGGCCCTACATTGGTGCTGGGATTCAAGTCCACTCTACAGCAGACCCGCTCCAGGCACTCCAGACCCTCCTCCATAGCTTCTTCCAGGTCTTCTAGGAGTCTTTCAGAGGCCGACGAGCTCAGAATGATCTGGAAGATCCTCAAGACTCTGATCTAGCTGGGGGTCTTCTTGGCTCTGTCCCCTATGGGGTCCACAAGTCTTTCCCTTCAAGTCCAGTTTCTTTCTCCAATCTCCCTTCAATTTTGGAGTCTCAGGGTCTTGGCACATCGAGTGATCCAGGGATGAGTGTATGGAGCCTACTTTCCTCCACTCCAACCATTGCTATGACCTCCTCGGTTCCTCTGTCATTGGACCGTAGCGAATCTTGAATCCCAGAGGTCCCCATTGGGTCCGGAGGAAGGGGTCGGCTCCTACTTTTTTAGAACTGTCCCTGCCTGTCCATGCTGCATTGCTGGACAGTTCAGATCCGATTCTGCCTGGGACCCAGGGCTTGTGGATCCCGGCCCTCTCTTCTTCTCTAACCTCAGCTCTGGTGGAGTTGGGAAGGGATTCTCCAGGTCCCTCAGCAATCAGAGTGATAGGACTTTCTCTACCCATGGAGATCTGGTTGCTTTGAGCCTGATCCGCTCCACCAACTTCCTTTGCATCAGAGACTTGAGCCTGTCATTCCTGTCCTGAGTCTGCCCGTCCAGACTGGTCTCCAAGCACTCTCTGCAGAGGGAGCCCCCTGCTCTTCTGAGACCTCCCCTGAGCACCCAACAGAAGAGATCCCTCATAAGAGGACATGTAAAAGGAGGCACATCGACTCTCCATCAGAGTCCGTCACTGAGGATACAGACTTTGATGAAGGGGAGTGATCACCACAGGAGGATGTCTCCTTTGGAGACATTTTAGAGATTCTGCAGCAGAGCGGTGGTTGATCAGCCCAACCTCCCTCCTCTGAGGAATCTGTTTTTTTGGAGGCCTTCGGGATGGGCCCATCTACATCCTGGGTGGTCCCCTGGTGATGAAGTTAGTAGATTTGATGTCCAGCCAGGCCTGGAAGGAGCTGGACTTGGTCAAACCAATCCCCAAGTGCCCTGACAAATTTTTATCCCCCCCCGGACAGACGTTATTGGAGCAAAGGTATTCTAGTGGATGTCATGGTTGTGGCAGCTGCTACCAAAACGGAGCTAGCAGAGCAGAGCTCCACTGTTCTTTTGAAGAACAGGGTGTCCAGAGCAATGGACACGTTTGGGAAGTGGGTTTATGCCTCAGCTACTTCCTCCTGAGGGCGGTGAACTACCTGGCACACTTTACCTGTTTACAGAAGGATCTGGTGAAATAGCTTTCAGACTCTCTGACAGAAACCATGTCACTGGAGGACTTCAGTTAAGCTTCCCCCAGATTAGCTACTCTTTCATCCTTGCCCAATTCATCCATGAGGCTAATTTCCCATTGCAGTGAAGGTGCCTCTCGGGCAGTCGGCTCAGTAATTGCTATTTGGAGAAATGCTTGGATGAGGCTTTGCAATTTTGCAGAGCCTTTTAAGGCATCCTTTGTTAATGCCCCTTTGATGGATCTTCAGAAGTCCATCAGTCAAAGATACCCTAATCCTCAGTGAACAAGAGGGAAAGACTTTTCTGCCGGCAGGTTCAAGTTCTCCACTCCATAGAGCACCTTTTCTAGAAATCAGCACAGTGGAAGGAAAACCTGGTTCCATAAATCTTAGGGGTCTTCCCAAGATCAACACGGGGATTCTTCTTGTAGGGGCAGAGGAGGAAGTTTCAATGGTAGATGTCGCCCATAGGTAGAGGGGTCCACAGAATCAGGCCTTGAGGAAACCCTTCTCTGATGTGTCTTTTTAGCGCTGCTGAAGCACTGCCCGACTGCTCATCTCAGGAGGCAGTCCAGGATCAGTTCTCTCTACACGATACTGCCTGGACCAATATAACACAAAACAAGTGGGTGCTAGAGATTATATCCATAGGCTACACTATTCACTTCAAAAGTTCGCCTCCAGAGAGATCAAAGAGGCTCCCTGATGTTCCACCCAGTCAGAGGGAGTTTGCAGTAGCAGAAATTCTAAGCCTACTGAAAAAAAGAGGCATCCAAGAGGTCCAGATCACACACAGAGGATTCAGAACTTACTCTAACTTCTTTTTAGTGCCAAAGAAAACCAGAGACCTTCAATCCGTACTGGATCTAAGAAAGCTAAACTTTCTCGTAAAGAAAGCAATGTTCCGAATGGTGACGGTTTAGTCTATTCTTCTGCTGTTGTGGAAGGATGATTGGATTTGCACAGTGGACTTAAAGAATGCGTACTATCACATCAAAATAGACAGGTGCTTCAGGAGTCATCTGTGCTTCAGGGCTGTGCCCTTTGGACTCACCACAGCCCCCCAGGGTGTTTACCAAATGCATGGCAGTAGTTGCAGCTCACCTTAGGCTGCAGGGATTCTGGGTGATGTCCTTCAAGGATGCATCTGCAGTCATAACATATGGGTTGTCCTGCCTCAGGCAGCCCTTCGGTCGGCCGGATTCCAAAGTCTGGGTCTGGCCTCGGCTGATGTCGCACTTTCCCCGACATCAGAGCTTCTGGGGTATAAAGGCATCAGCCGACACCATTTTCCTCAGTCTTTCTTGCCGCGCGGTGCCCGAAGCAGAAGCTGTTCGCAAGTGCCGGTCGGTCAGATCCAGAGATTTCAGCTACCGAAGACTTCTAAAAAAGCTAAGTACCCCGTTGGGGACTCTTTCTTGCCTCAGCCGATGTCAGACAAAGTAAATAATTGTTTAACTTGTGGGAAACAAATACCTCATAAGGATTTCCATTCTTACTGCCTTCCTTGCTTAGGCCCAGACCACGACGTATCAGCTTGTTTAGTCTGTACCTCCTTCAACCGACGGACTCTTAGACGTCGGTCGGAGTTTGCAGAAGAGTTTTTTGGATCCGCTTTTGCATATAAAATGCCATAGGAGACTCCAACTACACATTTAGCCAAAAAACGCAAGGAAAAGGACCGACACTCGCGGCCCACGGTTTCGGCTGAAACCACGGTTAGGCCTACCGCGAGTGTCTCGGTTTCAGCTGAAACCGCGTCCCCGGTTCTTACTTCTGCCGAAAACATACCTCTGACAACCGAGGCCAGAGAGGCCCCGGCTGCGTCGGCTACAGAAATCCCTACCGAAGAAGCAAGCGCACAAGAATTGTCCGACACCATTCCATTGGACATTTCTACTCCTGCACGTGGGGCAGCTAGGCCTCCTGCTTCTATGTCTATTAAGGCCTTCTCCAGAGCTAAAGCAGCTAAAATTTCAAAAGCCTTACCTGCAAAAGCTACTTCTCAGAGACCTCCCTCAAGTTCTCAGATTCTCAGCCTTGCTGAGGACCTTATATCCATGATTAGGGGTTCCCAACCTCACCCAGACAGGGCCTCCCACCCTCCTCCTGACAAAAGGCCTAGGACTGAACCCCCTGAGCCTCTCTCCTCAGACTACTCCTCGGATGGATCTGATTTATCAGACCATCAGGAAGGGCCATATTCTCCTTATGAGGATTCAGATGCAGAAGACTCTATTCCTTCTGCCTCCCCTCCTGAAGAATTTTCTTTTGGGGAAACTTTGCATTCAGTGAGGGAACACTTTCAGTGGCAGGGTCAGGATTTCTCTGACTCTAGAAAAAGATTAAGAACCTTTTTACACTTACCACAGCATAGGCCTCTAGCCATACCACCTGTGCTAACTGTAGTTGATGATGCATATAATGATGTCAGTTCTGCCCCTGACTCTCTTCCCCCGGCCCCTGCAAAACCTGACAGATATTACAGGGTCCCGGATTCTCACTTCCATTTGTATAAAGCCCATGCTGCAGACCCGGAAACTATATCTCAGGGCCCAAAAGGCGTTGCAGCTGCCACTGCCAAAAACCCGCTACCCTCTGACAGAGAGTCAAGAGCATTAGAGAGATGGGGAAAAAAGGTTTATACATCTGCTACTCTTTCTGCCAGGGCATTAAACTGTCAATTCCGCATGATACAGTACCAGGAATATTTGTTAGATCAGCTGAATAAAAAGCTTTCTTCTACTGAACCTTTAGACCGAAAGTCTCTTCAGGATTTGGTACACAACTCTCAGCAGGTCAGTAATCATTTCTTAAAATGTGGCTATGATGCACTGGAGGCTTCATTTAGATCAGCTATGCCTGGGGCAGTAATTCGAAGACATGCCTGGCTAAAAGAGCAACCCTTGCCAGACCATGTCAAGGCTAAACTCCTAGATGCTCCAATGGAGAAACAAAGTTTATTTGGCTCCCCTGCACAGGAGATTCTAAAGAAAGTGGAAGAAAAAGCAAAATCTGTGCAAACAGTAAAGGTTTTTCTGCAGGTTCAACCTCTGAGGTTCAGCAGAAACTGGCCTTCAAAGAATTGGTCCTTTCCAGACACCTCCAGAACACAGAGGGGCAGAAATAGACGCCCAAGAGGCAGAGGTCAATCAAAGGGTGCCTACAGGGGTCGTCAGTGGCAGCCTGCCAACCAGAGGAGTAGTGCCGCAGCTACAACTACAACCACTTCCACAGGACAAACACAATGACTTGACTCTGATTCCGCCTACCAGGGAACAAATGGAAGCACCCTTGGGCAGAAAGCTGTCTTTATTCTCGAAAAACTGGTATTGCATTACAAAAGACAAATGGACATTGCAAACCATAGACAAAGGATACAGGTTTCACTTCCACACTTTTCCAAGAAGGAGCGCAATGCCAAACCTTCCACCAAACCAGAAGCCAGAGGCTTTAAGACAAATCCACAATTTACTTCAGATGAAAGCTATAGAAAGGGTACCATCTATGGAACAAGGCCAAGGATTTTATTCCAGACTATTCCTTGTACCAAGAAAAGAAAACCAATGGAGGCCTATTCTCGACTTGTCCGCACAAAACACATATCTCATTGTGCCAAAATTCAAGATGCTGACCCTACAGCAACTTCTTCCCATGTTGGGCAAGGAGTCTTGGCTGGTGACTCTAGATCTCAAGGAGGCATACCTGCACGTCCCTATATGACCAGATTGCAGAAGACACCTCAGATTTCTTGCAGGATCAGAGCATTATCAATTCTCAGCATTGCCCTTTGGCTTATCTACTGCCCAGAGTATTCACGAAATGCCTGGCATCAGTAATTGCACATTGCAGGCTTCAGGGAATTCAAATCTATCCATACCTGGACGACTGCCTAATACAAGCGGACAACAAGACAAAACTAATAAAGGATTTGGCCTATGTCATGCACCTGTTACAGGCCTTGGGATACACAGTCAACATCCAGAAGTCAAGACTAGTGCCATCCCAAAGGATAACATTTTGGGTGCGGATCTGGACACAATGACTCAGATGGCTTTTCTCACAGAAGAAAAACAAAAGCAACTACCAGTCTACTTCATGGCTTTGACAAGACAAACTCAGCTCACTGCAAGGAAAGTCCTGCAGGCCCTGGGTTACATGGCATCCTGCATAATCTTGATCCCGCATGCCAGGCTACATATGAGAAAATTACAATGGTACCTAAGGAATGTATGGTCTCAACACAGGCACAGTCTAGAAACCATGATACCAATCATTCCATGTCTGAAAAAGGAATTCCTGTGGTGGGCTCAGGCCTGCCAGTCCAACAGAGGGTTGCCTTTCAACAAACCACAACCAAGGCAGACCATCACCACGGACGCCTCAGACCTAGGATGGGGAGCACACATGGAGGACAAGTGTATCCAAGGCCTATGGTCTCAGGACCAGCTGAACTTGCACATAAACCTAAAGGAGATGCTGGCAGTGAAACATGCAATCGAGACATTCAAATCATTCCTCCAGCAAGGACATCTGCTGATAAGGACAGACAACACCACAGTCATGTGGTACATAAACAAACAGGGAGGCACGCATTCCTACCCTCTATCCGGATGGCAATGGATCTGTGGAACCTAGGCCTGAATCTCAACATCCAGCTGCAGGCCAAATTCGTACCTGGAAAAAAGAATTCACTAGCAGACAGCCTAAGCAGAACTACCACGGATGCTCACGAATGGATGCTGCATCCAGACATCTTCAAAATCATAACAAGCATATGGGGAATGCCAGAGATAGACCTGTTCGCCTCCCCACTCAACCACCAACTGAAGAAATTCTGCTCAAGAGTATACCACCCACAAGCCTGGAAGGTGGACTCTCTCTCTTTCAGCTGGAATGCCCTAACAGTGTATGCTTTTCCATCTCTCCCACTGATGTACAAAGTTCTATTGAAGATCAGGGAGGAACAGCCAAAGGTGATACTAATAGCTCCAGACTGGCCAAGGCAGCACTGGTATCTGCTACTGAGAAGCATGTCTCGGGCGAACTCATGGCCTCTACCCCTATGGCCTCTTCTTCTAACGCAGAACAACTTCAAGACCCTGCATCCAAACTTGAAAACACTGCAGCTAACTGCCTGGAAAATTGCTTAAAACAAAACAAAACTGTTTTATCTCAGAGGGTCAAGGACATTATCCTGGAGGCTCGCAGACCCTCCACAAGGAAGACATACTCAGCTAAATGGAAGAGATTCCTCATTTGGAGCGCATCAAAGGGTACAAATACCACACTGGCAAACCTAGCACACATCCTAGAATATTTAGCAGAACTGTTCCACAATGGCCTGTCCTATTCCTCCATTAAGATTCATGCTTCAGCAATTTCAGCAGAGTACAACATGGATCCACCTATCTTCTCTCACCCTCTCCTCAGACAATTTTTAAGAGGGATCAAAAATGTAAAACCTCCAAGGAGACCCCCTCTGCCTACATGGGATTTCAATTTTGTGCTGGAAAAATTAACATTACCCCCTTTTGAACCAGCAGCATCAGCAGACTTACAGTTCTTATCTTGGAAAACTGCTTTCCTTCTGGCAATCACTTCAGCAAGAAGAGTATCTGAGTTACAGGCATTAATGGCAGTGCAGCCTTTCCTTATTTTTCACCAGGATAGAGTGTCTCTGAGAACCAATCCTACTTTCATGCCAAAGGTGGTATCCTTGAACCAAGCTATGCATTTGCCTACGTTCTTCCCTAACCCACAGAACAGGGGGTAAAAACTTTTGCACACCTTGGATGTACACAGACAACTACGCTACTATCTGGACAGAACTAAAACCAGCAGAAAAACTGACCAACTTTTTATAGCATATGCACCTGGAGTGCAAGGAAAAGCAATTTCCAAACAGACAATTTCAAAATGGATAGGAAATTGCATTTGTTTTTGCTACTCTTTTCATGGAAAGACAGCTCCTGAAAATATCGGGCCTCACTCCACAAGAGCCACAGCCACCACTACAGCTTTCCTACGAGGGGTGGCTACCAAGGACATTTTAGAAGCTGCTACTTGGAGCTCCATGCATACATTTGCCAAGCATTACAATCTACCTTTATACTCCAGATCCCGAGCAGGTTTTGCAACTGCAGTTTTACAGGGGATCTTAACTACACCATCCTTATCTTAGTACCTCCTCCCCCAGTTTGGCTATGGTATTCTACCCATATGTTATGACTGCAGATGCATCCTTGAAGCACATGGTACAGTTTTGTACCTACCATAAATGTAGATGTCCGATAGGTATGCATCTGCAGTCAGGATTACCCACCCTCCTTCCCCTCTGTGGTACTCCTAGGGTGCTTACCCCTTCTTCAGCTAGCTGGGGGAATCTATTATGGTGTATTTGTTTGTATGTATATATATATATATATATATATATATATATATATATATATATATATATTTTGTTTGCTACTGTTTGGCATTTTCAACATTTATCCAAATTTAGCCTTCCTAGAGGGCACCTGGCATCTGGGGCAAGAAACACGGAGGAAAATGGCATCGGCTGATGCCTTTATACCCCAGAAGCTCTGATGTCGGGGAAAGTGCGACATTGGCCGAGGCCAGACCCAGACTTTGGAATCCGGCCGACCAAAGGGCTGCCTAAGGCAGGACAACCCATATGTTATGACTGCAGATGCATACCTATCTGACATCTACATTTATGGTAGGTACAAAACTGTACTTTCCCTTACCTGGACAACTGGCTCTTTACTGCCCGAACCAGGCATCAGGTAATACATTCCAGGGGTTACTTCTTCGATCTTGCCAATCATCTGGGGATTAGTATAAATATGGCAAAGTCACATCTTTCCCCTTTGCATACTTTTGAGTTCATTGGAGCTACCTTGGATAAAGTCTGCCAGATTGCTGCTTTTCCCCCTCATCACGTCCTAACTTTGAGAGATCAGGTACAAACACTGTTGAGTCTAGTTTTTCCTCCAGCAAGGATCTAGATGTTCATCGTGTTTCACTGTTGCAGTCATTACACTTGGGTTATCCTGTTGGCAGGCTACCCACAGTCGGCCTGAATTCCAAAGTCCTGGTCTGACGTCGGTTGCTGTCACCTCTTCCCTGACGTCAGTGCGCCAGGGGTATATAAGATGCAGCTGACGCCATTTTCTTCAGTCTTTCTTGCTGTGCGGTGCCCGAAGCAAAAGCAGTTCACAAGTGCCGGTCGGCTGACTCCTGAGATTTTCAAAATTGAATTTCAGAACCAAAGTCTTCAATAAAGCTAAGTACCCCATTGGGGAAACTTTGTCTTGCTCCAGACCGATGTCAGTAAAAGTTAACAATTGTATTTCTTTTAGAAGCAAATACCTCATAAGGATTTTCACTCTTACTGTATTCCTTGCCTAGGCCCTGACCACGACGTTGCTAGTTGTCTGTTTTGTGCTAGATTCAACCAATGCACTATTAAGCGTCAGTTTGATTTTGCTTTACATTACTTTGGCCGAAGGTTTAACTACATAATGCCGTCGGAACAACCGATGACCGGAATTCATAAAAATCGCAAAGACAAAGAAAAGGACAGGCATCCGAGGTCCAAAACTATGACAAAGCCTCTTCTAGGCCAGTCGCTGGTTCTCAGTGAGGCACTTTTGCAGCCCCTGACACCCACTACCTCAGAGCTACAGGCCGCCTCCGACTCCCATGTGGAGTCAACTAGTCATCTGAAAACTCAAGGTATTGGGCCTACAGAAACTATTCCCTCAGATGGGTCCGGAGCCACTGAGCAGGCATCGGCTTCTGAGAGTGTTTTCAGACCTTCACAGCTTACTATCAAGTCCACTTCAGCAGCCAAGGCAAAGTCTAAAACACCATTAAAGACAAAGAAACAAGTACAGCATTCTCCTGGACAGTCATCCATGTCAAAGAAACAGATGTTTAAAATGGCCGAGGACCTAATTACTTTGATCAGGGGTTCCCATCCCCCTTCTGATAAAAGGCCTAGGCAAGACACTGACTATGACTCCTCTGACCAGGTTTCTATTTCCTCTGATTCCTCTTCAGAACAGGGATATTCTCTACCCCCCTATGAGGACTCTGATGCTGAAGAATCTATCCCTTCAGCCTCTCCTCCTGAGGATTATTCTTTTGGGGAAATCCTGTACAACATGAGGGAGCATTTCCATTGGGAGAGCCAGGATTATTCAGAATCCAAGAAAAGGCTCAGATACTTTCTTTTACTGCCTCAGCACAGGCCCCTTGCTATCCCCCCTGTACTAGATATTGTTGATGATGTTTTTTCTGAATCCAGTTTGTCTCCTGATTCTTTACCCCCTGCACCAGTCAAGCCAGATAGGTACTACAGGGTCCCAGACTCCCATAAATTCCTTTATAAAAACCCTGCTGCTGACCCAGAAACAATTTCTCAGGGTCCCAAAGGGGTCAAGACTTCCACTGCAAAAAACCCTGTTCCCTCTGATAGGGATTCTAGAGCACTGGATAGATGGGGGAAAAAGTTTACACTTCTGCTACTTTAGCTGTTAGGGCTTTAAACTGCCAGTTTCACATGCTTAAATATCAATAATACCTAATGTCTTTGCTAAAACAGAAAATGCTTACAAGGTCAGAATGTCCTGACAATAAGGAAATGCAGGATTTATTGCATGCAGCTGAACAAGTGGGAAAGCATACTCTGCAATGTGGTTTTGATTCATTAGAGGCTTCTTGCAGAGCCACAGTTACAGGATCTGTCATTTGAAGGCATGCTTGGTTAAAAGAACAAAGTTTACCTGATCATGTTAAAGCAAAATTATTGGATGCTCCTTTACAGCATGATACTTTGTTTGGTCCTAAGACAGAAGAGGTGTTAAAGAAAATGAAGGATAAAGCAAAATCAATGCAGACAGTAAAGGATTTCTTACAGGTTCAGCCACCTAGATTTAGCAGGAACTGGCCTTCTAAAAATTGGTCCTTTCCAGTCTCAGACACGCCACAAAGAGGCAGATACAGATGCCCAAGAGGCAGATCTCAGCCCCAAGGCTCATACAGACCCAAACAATGGGGTGCTTCTGCCCCCAAAGGCGGAGAAGACAAAAAAACAAACTTAAGGAAACAGTCCCAATGACTTCCCTCTACAAAAAACAAGCACTTACCTTTTGACAGCACCCTTAGGGGGAAAACTAGCACTTTTCTCACAAAATTGGCACATGATCACCCATGACAAATGGGTACTGAATATTGTCTCTCAGGGTTACAGGTTCCACTTTCACACCCTACCAAGGTCAAAAGGTATGCCAGACCTGCCACAAAACCAATGGGCAGAGGCACAAAAACAAATTTCTGCTCTCATGGACATGAGAGCTATTCAGAAAGTACCACAGCAAGAACAGGGACAAGGATTTTACTCAAGACTTTTCTTGGTACCCAGAAAGGACAAAGCCTGGAGACCAATACTGGACCTGTCAATTCTAAATACTTTCCTGGATGTTCCAAAATTCAAAATGTTGACACTGCAGCAACTTCTACCCATGCTGGGCAAGAAGGCTTGGCTAGTTACTTTGGACCTCAAAGAGGCATACCTGCATGTCCCAATCAGGCAATCTTGCAGAAGATACCTCAGATTCATAGCTGGCTCAATGCATTACCAATTCTCTACACTCCCCTTTGGCTTATCTACTGCACCCAGAGTCTTCACAAAATGCCTGGCACCAGTAATTGCATTTTGCAGACAAAAAGGAATTCAAATATACCCCTACTTGGATGACTGCTTTATTCAAGCAGAGAGCAAGGACATTCTACTAAAGCATCTGGCGTTTGTAAAAGAATTACTAATTTGCCTAGGGTACACAGTAAATGAAAAGAAATCAAAACTAGTGCCCTCTCAACAGATAATATTCCCGGGTGCAAGCTTAAATACAACTGCCCAGATGGCTTATCTCACTACAAGACAAGCAAAGGCAACTGACTCATTACTTTCAAATGATGGCAACAAAGACCCAGCTACCTGCAAGAAAAATTCTGCAGGCTTTGGGCTTTCATGGCATCTTGCATTCTGCTAAGTCCATATGCAAGACTGCATATAAGGAAGCTACAATGGTACCTAAAAAGTGTTTGGACTCAACATTGCCACAGCCTGGAAACAATAATAACTCATTCCCTGCCTGCAACAGGAGTTTCGATGGTGGGCACTGGCCTGTCACCACAACAAGGGACAGCCTTTCACTTTACCCACAGCCAGGCAGACACTAACAACAGATGCATTGGATTATGCCTGGGGGGCACACATGGAAGGAAAATGCATTCAGGGCACGTGGCCCACAGACCAAATGCATCTTCACATCAATCAAAAAGAGATGCTAGCTGTACAGAATGCCCTGACAGCCTTCGATGATCTACTACATCCAGGACAACTATTACTAAAGACGGACAATACTACAGTTATGTGGTACATAAACAAGCAAGGGGGCACACATTCCTGCCCCCTATGTAGGCAAGCCATGACTTTGTGGAACACAGCACTGACCTATCAAGTACATCTGCAGGCACAATTCCTGCCAGGAAAGGAAAATACTTTGGCAGACGAACTAAGCTGAAACCTCATGGACCCTCACGAGTGGAAACTAAATCCACAGGTCTTCAGCATGATAACAAGGAAAAGGGGATGTCCAGACATAGATATCTTTGCCTCCCCTCACAATTACCAACTACAGAGATTCTGCACAAGGACCTATCACACACAAGCATGGAAAGTGGATGCTCTATCTTTCAGCTGGAAAACCCTAACCGTTTATGCCTTTCCACCACTGCGTCTCCTTCCCAAGGTGCTCCTAAAAGTCAGACAAGAGACGCCAAAAATGATTTTGATTGCCCCAGACTGGCCACGCCAGCACTAGTACCCAATCCTAAAGAGCTTGTCTCAAGGCCCAGCCTGGACTTTACCTCTAATTCCTCATCTTCTGACTCAACAAAACAATCAGATCCTGCACAGCCAACTCAGAACCTTAAATCTGGCTGCATGGCAGATAATATAGCCACTCAGAACACACCTCTCTCTAAAGCTGTTATGGATGTAATTTTGGAAGCCAGGAGGCCCAGCACCAGGAAATCTTATGCAGAAGAATGGAAGACATTCTGTGCTTGGAACCACGCACAAGGACTTGAACCACTTGTTCCAAATATTCCTCAGATTTTACAATACCTAACTGAGATGCTGGACAAAGGCCTATCCTTCTCATCAATTAAGAGCCATGCCTCTGCCATTTCAGCTCATTACAATATGGAACCTCCTATTTTCTCTCATCCACTGCTAAGACAGTACCTCAGAGGGGCAAAAAATATAAGACCCCCAAGGAGAGCTCCGATACCTACATGGGACCTCAACTTTGTCTTAGAAAAGCTCACACTACCTCCTTTTGAGCCAGCCAATACAGCTGACATAAAATTCTTATCATGGAAAACTGCTCTGCTCCTAGCCATAACTTCGGCAAGAAGAGTCTCAGAGTTACAGGCATTAATGGCAGTGGAATCTTTTATCATTTTTCATCCGTACAGGGTTTCTCTAAGGACAAACCCAACATTTATGCCAAAGGTAGTATCCAGTGTGGCTCTTAACCAAACCATTCATTTGCCAACATTTTATCCAAATCCCCAGAATAAAGGGGAGAGACTTCTGCACTCTTTGGGCATACACAGGCAGCTACGCTTCTACTTGGACAAAACAAAGGCTTTCAGAAAAACTGAGCAACTGTTTGTAGCATATGCTGCAGGAACACAAGGAAAGGCTATCTCAAAGCAGACTGTTTCAAAATGTATAGGACACTGTATTCATTTCTGCTATGGACAGCATGGCAAGTCAGTGCCTAAGAATATTAGGTCACATTCTACCAGGGCAGCAGCCACTTCAGCAGCCTTTCTCAGAGGAGTACCAACCAAGGAAATTTTGGAGGCTGCAACTTGGAGTTCAGTGCACACTTTTACCAAGCATTATCACTTACCTCTTTACTCTAAATCCAGAGCAGGCTTTGCCACTGCAGTTCTGCAGGGCCTCATAGCCACTCCTAATCCTATTTAGACCCAGCCACCCTACCTCAGCTTTGGGATTCAACCCAAGTGTAATGACTGCAACAGTGAAACACGATGAACATAGCATAGTTGTGTACCTACCATAAATGAAGATGTTCGAGTGTATTCACTGTTGCAGTCCAGGTTACCCACCCTCCATCCCCCTTTTCTTTGCTGGGACTTATCTATACTTCTCTATCCTATACAACATATGTGGTGTATTTGCTTGTAGATGAAGGTATTGTTGTTATTTTACTGTATGTTTTCATAAGCATATTGCTTCTTGTTCTTGATTCTTCTTGGATCTTACTTCGTCGATCCAATCGGATCCGCAATCAGAACCGAGTTTATTACAATCAGAGGGGTTACAACAGGAGATCGACCACCATTTGACCATTATCCAGGAAGGGAATACTTTGGAACTAAACAATTATACAATTTTTAACTATAGTAATATTGAGGTACACCCTGAACACTTTAAACTGTTTTCTAAAGGTTTTAAATTTGTTCCAAACAGGAAGGCTAGTATTCCCAGATCCATTATAGATTTGAAATTATTTTTGAGAAAACAAAATTTGCATTTATTATTTAGTGGGTCTGAAGCAACTACACCTTCTACCCCTGGTCTTAAAAGGAAGAGTGTTTTTAACCCACCCCTCCACCCACAGTTAAGGAATTTTGGTAACTTAATGGAAAGAGAGTTAAGGAATACGATTATGAACCATTATGCTATTCCTAACCTTTCACAGATGGAGAAAAAATTGTTAAATGAAATCAAACAGAATGAGAACTTGAGGGTGATGTATCCTGACAAGGGAGGGGGGACAGTCCTTATGGACAGTATTTGTTACGAATCTAAGATGAGAGATTCCTTACATGATACAAGTAAATACTCTAAGGCCTCGATCAACGAGGTGAATATAGCCAAAAGTAAAATACACTTAATGTTGGAAGATTTACTGTTGGACGGTTCTATTAGCAAGGATCAATACAATTTTCTATTTAATCAACACCCCCGGGTTCCGACGGTATTTGGAATACTAAAGGTTCATAAGAACCCCATGGACCCACCACTTAGGCTAATAGTTTCGGCTGAGGGTTCTATTACTACACCATTAGCTAAATTTGTAGATGACAAACTGAAGGTTTTGTCATACACTGGGGACACAGTCCTCAAGGATTCTTGGGATTTTTTAAGGTGTGTTAAAACAGAATTATTTTCATCAGACCTTATTTTTATTACTCTTGATATAGTGGACTTATTTGGTTCTATCCCACATGAGACAGGCCTCTTATGGTTGGAACAAGCTATGTTAGACCAAGGTACATTGTCTCACCTTGATTTCACCAATTGCCTTTTATTCATGGAAACTATCTTGAAAAATAATTACATGTACTTTCAGGGGGAATTTTTCAAACAAAATAAAGGTGTTGCCATGGGTGCTAAATGTGCCCCTACATATGCGAACATTGTCTTGAAATGGTGGGAGAAACTATTTATTTTGAATAGTCCAGTTACCCAATGTTGGTGTTTGTACAATAGATTTCTGGACGATATATGCATATTTTGGACAGACACTATGGAAAGGTTCCATGAATTTTTGGATTATTTGAAAGGTACTCCCAACCTTTTGGATTTTACATTTGAGGCAAATGCGGAACAGTGTGTTTATTTGGACATTATACTTAAAAAGCAGGCTAAGGGGTTTTCCTCAGGTATACATCGTAAGAAAACCTTTTCTAATTCATACCTCCATTACCAAAGTGCCCATCCCTACTTTCCAAAGAAAAATTTAGTGAAGGGACAACTTGTCAGGGTCAGTAGAATGATTTCAGACGACTTAGAATTTTTAAATGAATGTAACAATGTGTGTAGCATGTTAGTGGACAGGGGCTATCCAAGATCCCTACTTGATGGGGCCTTATCTGAAGTGGTTCAAGAAAGGCATAAAAGATTTGCCCCTATCTTGGGACAGAGTATTTCCATTCCAACTAATGATTTGTGCTTTAAAAAAAACATTTCACATGATACAGCATATATACTTGATTACACAGGTGATTCAGCACCTATTAGGGAAGTGATATCCAGGGAATGGTCAAGATTTGTTCAAATTTTGGATCTACCCTTTGACCATAAAAGCCCTTTAAAATTCATTTATTGGAGGGATACTAATTTTAAACAAATGTTTGAATTTGGAGGTCCTAAAGTCAAGAATATTGGCCCATGGGGGGTGGGAACATACAAATGTGGTTTTTGTTCCCAATGCCCCAGGATAAATAACAAAAAGGAGATTTTCTTGGAAGCTAGGAATAAAACACTTACTAGCAAAGGTACATTTAATTGCAATAGCAATGGTATTGTATACCTTGCAACCTGTAATTTTTGTACCTCGTTTTATGTGGGAAAAACAGAAAGGAAACTGAGATGTCGCATTTATGAATACTTATACGAAATTAAAAAACAAAGTGTGAAAAATGCCTTGTTCAGACATCAAGTTTCTTGCCCACAGACAGAATTTTCTTTCTTTATGTTAGACTCTATACCCAAGGATATAAGGGGTGGATTATGGGAAGACAAACTGGAATATAAAGAGTTATACTGGCAGATAGTATTGGATTGTAACAAATTTCCAGGTTTGAATGACTATTTGTCTATCAAGCCAGTGTTAAAACTTAGATCAGCAAAATTATAATGCTCTTGTATTACATTATAAAGTCACTAGATGTCACTATTTCTCATACTTTGTATACTATATATAACTTGGAAGAAACAAGTTAAACAGGCTTTTTTAAAATTAAGTGATTTTAAAATTAAGTGGTTTTAATGTGGCAATTAATACTATCAAATATGTTCCTTAAACAGAGTGTGTTTATTTTATCCAGTTTAAGTTATATAAACATTTATTTATTTATTTTTAAGGCTGTTTGTATAAACACAGTTTGCCAAGTTAAATTATTTTTTACACAACTGGTATTTTTAATTAATTGATGCTATTTACACTAATTAGCAATTATTGGTATTGGATAGTTAATAGGGTAGGGTATATAACTAGAAGTGATGTCTAATTGAGTGTTTCAGTTTTTTCTGATGAAGATTGTGGATCGAAAACGTATTTTGGATTCCCAGCGTTATTGTTTTACTGTTTTTGCAATAAACGGAGTTCTAGTGGATTGCGAGTTTCCTTCTTGGTGTCTCAGGCAAAATTCATTAGTGGTTACCAGTTTTCTTCATTTTGCCTACATCTCTCTTTTTGTATGCACAGCATGGCAAGTCAGTGCCTAAGAATATTAGGTCACATTCTACCAGGGCAGCAGCCACTTCAGCAGCCTTTCTCAGAGGAGTACCAACCAAGGAAATTTTGGAGGCTGCAACTTGGAGTTCAGTGCACACTTTTACCAAGCATTATCACTTACCTCTTTACTCTAAATCCAGAGCAGGCTTTGCCACTGCAGTTCTGCAGGGCCTCATAGCCACTCCTAATCCTATTTAGACCCAGCCGCCCTACCTCAGCTTTGGGATTCAACCCAAGTGTAATGACTGCAACAGTGAAACACGTTGAACATAGCATAGTTGTGTACCTACCATAAATGAAGATGTTCGAGTGTATTCACTGTTGCAGTCCAGGTTACCCACCCTCCATCCCCCTTTTCTTTGCTGGGACTTATCTATACTTCTCTATCCTGTACAACCTATGTGGTGTATTTGCTTGTAGATGAAGGTATTGTTGTTATTTTACTGTATGTTTTCATAAGCATATTGCTTCTTGGGGGAACCTGACATCTGGGGCAAGAAAAACTGAAGAAAATGGCATTGGCTGCATTTTATATACCCCTGACACACTGACGTCAGGGAAGAGGCGACAGCAACCGAGGCCGGGCCAGGACTTTGGAATTCAGGCCGACTGCGGGTAGCCTGCCAGCAGGATAACCGAAGTGTAATGACTGCAACAGTGAATACACTCTAACATCTACATTTATGGTAGGTACACAACTGTACTGTTCTGTGGCAGCTGCCATCCCACTGGCTCCTCTTGCAAGATATTTTATGAGAGTCCTTCAGTGGACTGTGGCTGCTCAGTGGTCTTTACTCTACCAGCCTCTGTCTGTTCCTATCAAGCTGACTCAAGTTTGCAGATAGGACCTGCAATGGTGGCTTCTGTCGGATGACCTGACTTTAGGCAGACCTTTCCTTCTTCCACTCCTCCGTCCGCCATGGACACTTCCCAGTTGGGGTGGGGTGGGGGGGCATTACAAAGGGAAGATGGTCCAAGGCACATGGACTCCCACAGAGAATAGTCTGCATATCAGTGTTCTGCAGATGGGAGCTGTCCTCCTCATGTTCCAAGCCTTTCAAAATGTTCTCCCTCCAGGAGCAATTGTGATCCACACAGACAACATGTCAATCATGTGGGACATCAACAAACAAGGAGGAACCCGCTCTTACCCGTTGTGCAGAGAGGCCATGACAGTTTGGGAATGGGTGATATTTTCGGACTGTTTTCTGCTTGCAACACATATACTTGGAAAATCTAGTGTCCTGGCAGACAATCTCAACAGGTCCATTCTGACCTCTTATGAGTCGCCCCTCAGTCAATCAGTAGTGGACTTGATCTTCAGCCACAGGGTCAACCTTGCTGCAACCTGTTTGCATCCCCCCCAAAATAACAAATGCAGCAATGACTTCACTCTGATCTCCCCTCTGGGGGACACCCCGAGGGACGCTGTAGTTCACAATTGGCCCCCCGGTCTCCTCTATGCTTATCCCCCTCTGCCTTTAATCTCAAAGTTTCTCCGGAAAGCAAAGCGTCCTGAAGTCCTCATTACTCACTTCTGGCTTCATCAGATTTGGTTCCCCTTCCTCTGATCTCACCTAAAGTATCCTCCATGGATTCTTGAATCCAAACAGGGACCTCCTTTCTCAACCCATAGAGGGTTGTCACCCCAATCTGATGTCCCTCAAATTGACTGCTTGGTTTTTCTACTTCCAGTGATCATTCGAAGGTCCAAGCTTACTTCCCTAGTCAGAGACATTATTTTGGCCCCTCAAAAGCCTGCTACTAAGAAAGTTTATGGCAGCAAATGGAAGAGGTTTGTATTCTGGGCTTCCAAAGAAAACATTGATCCCGTTTCAGCATCTGTTCCTGATGTTCTGTGTTTCCTTGTGTATCTTTTCAAAGGAGCTAGTTTCTCCACCATCAAACTCCAGTTAGCGGCTATTTCTAACTTTCATTCTGGTAGCGTTCTCAACTGCCCTGTAGTTTCCAAACTATGCAAGGCCTTCTTGAAAAGGGGTCTTTCTCCTCAGGCTTCCAGTAAAGGATCCCTCTCCACCACGGGATCTCTCTGGGTTTTGCAGAGCTTAATTCAAAAACCTTTTCAGTCAGTAGGTGACTGTGACCTAAAGTTTCTTTCTTGGAAAACAGTCCTGCTTGTTCCAATCACCTCAGCTAAGAGAATATCGAAAATTCAGGCCTTATTCTCTAAGCTGCATTACATAGTTTTCCACAAGGATAGTCTCCCTTTGTACAAACCCTTATGTTATGCCCAAGGTAGCTACAGAGGTCAATCTTTAACCAGACTATCCAACTACTAGTCTTTTTTCCTAATTTCTCTAATGATAGAAAATGATTGTTGCATTCATTAGATGTTCACAGACAGTTGTGTTTTTGTTTGCACAGGACTAAGCCCTTCCGAAAGTCATTTCAGTTATTTGTTTCCTTCTCTACTAGCCATCTATGTCAGGCAGTTTCTAAGGATACTCTTGCCAAATTGATTACAGACTATTATCTCCTTCATTTATGACAAAAATGGATTACAACTATCTCATCCTTCTAAGGCCCACTCCACCAGGTTAATGGCCACCTCATTTGCCTTTTCTACTAGGGCCTCATTAGATGATATCTGTTCTACAGCCACTTGGTCTAAGGCTCACACCTTTGTGTCACATTATAAATTGGGTCATTTCTCAGAGCAGGGCTTCATTCACTTGATCTGTGCTCCGGCATATCCTTCCTTGAGACCACCCAGGAGTTGTATAGCTAAGGATGCTTCCCATCCATGAGGAGGGATGAAAGAGACAATGTCAGATTTATTAGTTATGTACTTAGCGTAACTTGGTATCTGTATTGTCTTCTTTCATTCCTCATCACTTCCCACCCAACCATCCCCCTTATTGAAATTCTAGAAGACCTGAAGAGAATTATTTTTAGGGAACTGTGGTTCTTGGGTTTATTGAGCCTCTGGTCATGGAGATATGTGTGTGTGTGTGTGTGTGTGTGTGTGTGTGTGTGTGTGTGTGTGTGTGTGTGTGTGTGTGTATATATATATATGTATGTATATATATATGTATGTATATATATATATATATATATATGTACAGTGGATGTAAAAAGTTTACACACTCCTGTTAAAATTCCAGGTTTTTGTGGTATAAAAAAATGAGACCACAATAAATCATTTCAAAACTTTTCCCAGCTTTAATATGACCTATAAACTTGTACAATTCAATTGAAAAACAAACAAATCTGTTAGGGGAAAAAATAAAAAAAAAATACAATACGCTGGTTGCATAAGTGTGCACACCAATAAATTAATAATTTGTTGAAGCATCTTGATTTAATTACAGCATTCAGTCTTCTTGCGTCGGAGTCTATCAGCATGGCACATCTTGACTTGGCAATATTTGTCCACTCTTCTTTGCAAAAGTGCTCCAAATCTGTCAGATTATGAGGGCATCTCTTCTGCACAGCTCTCTTCAGGTCACCCCATAGATTTTCTATTGGATTTAGGTCTAGGCTCTGGCTGGACCATTCCAAAACATACATTTTCTTCTATTGAAGCCATTCTTTTGTTGATTTGCATGTATGCTTGGGATCATTGTTGTGCTGAAAGGTGAAATTCATCTACATCTTCAGCTTTCTAGCAGATGCCCAAGGGTTTTGGGCCAAAAGTGACTGGTATTTGGAACTGTTCATAATTCCCTCCACTTTGACTAAAGCCCCAGTTCCAGCTGAAGAAACCAACCCAAAGCATGATACTGCCACCACCATGCTTCACTGTGGGGATGATGTTCTTATGGTGATGTGAAGTGTTGTTTTTGCGCCAAATGTACTTTTTGGAATTGTAGCCAAAAGGTTCAACCTTGGTCTCATCAGACCATAACACATGTATAGTTTTTCAAATTTTAGCCTGACCTGGTTGTTTTTCTGTGTAAGAAAATGCTTCCATCTTGCAAGCCTACCCCATATGGAGAATATGGGAGATTGTTGTCACATGTAGTATATAGCCAGTACTACCAGAAATTCCTGCAGCTCCTTCAGTGTTGCTGTAAGTCTCTTGGCAGCCTTCCTGACCAGTTTTCATCTGGTCTTTTCATCAGTTTTGGAGGGACTCCCAGTTCTTTGCAATGTCACTGTTGTCCCATATTTTTTCCACTTTTTGATGACTGTCTTCCCTGTGCTCCATGGTATATCCAATGCTGGTGAAATTATTTTGTACCCTTTTCCTGACTGACACCTTTCAACAATGAGGTCCCTGTGATGCTTTGTAAGCTCTTTGCGAACCATGGCTTTTTGCTGTAGCAGGCAGCTGAGTAAATGTCAGGAAAATCCTACTAGGATAGCTGAACTTTATTTGGGGTTAATCAGAGTCTCTTTAATTGATGCAGGTGTGTTCCCAAGAAGACTGAATGTTGTAATTAAATCAGAAAGGTGCTTCAAGAAAGTATTAGTTTAAGGGTATGCACACTTATTCAACCAACTTATTGTACGTTTTTTATTTTTTATATTTTTTCCCCTAACAGATTTGTATTGTTTTCAATTGAATTGTACAGGTTATAGGTCACATTAAAGGTGGGAAAATTTTGAAATGATTTATTGTGTTCCCATTTTTTATATCACAAAAACCTGGCATTTTAACAGGGGTATGTAAACTTTTTATATCCACTCTATGTATATATGTAAATATGTATATATATATATATATATATATATATATATATATATATATATATATATATATATATATCTAATTTGAAATGCCCTCTATCTTGGCTTTGTTTTCTATGAGCAGCAAACTTGATCTGCGGAGGTTGGTTAGAATGTGGGGCATTGTGGGTAGTGGAAGGAGCTTGAGACTTGGATACTAGTCTGAAGAAATGCGGCTGAGTGGGATCCGAGCACTGATCTGTAACCCATCTGTGAGGAGGTATGAAAGAAGACAACACAGATACCAAGTAATGGTATGTACATAACTAATAATTTTACTCACTCTTCAGAGAAGCCATGGTAGGTTGGGATATTCCTTTGTAACACAATCTCACTGTACAGGCATCTGACATGCTGTCCGAACAAAATTATGTGGCAGACAAGCTGAGCAAGACCATGACAGATCCTTATTAATGGAAATTAACTTGGGGGGATGTCTTTCAAGAATTGATACAGCTGTGGGGAACACCTCAACTAGGGCTTTTTGTCTCCACTCAGAATAGTCAGTTAACAAATTCTGCTCCAGGACTCCATGCAAGGAGGCCTGGAAGATGTATTATTTTTCTTTTCCTTGGACAGAAATGCCCCTATATGCTTTTTCACCCACTCCACTAACATTCAGGTTATTTCTAAGGTTTCAAAAGGATTCTTCAAAGATCATTGTGGTGACTCCTTTCTGGCTCAGGCAACTGGTTCTCCCTTCTGGCGACAAGCAGTTATCACAAGCTTCCTCACAAACTGGACCTACTCACACAAGATGAGGAGAATTTCATGCATTCTGACCCCACACAACTGAAACTCACTGCCAGGATGATAGAATCTTGATACCTTTAAAGCACCTTTTTTTCTGCGGATGTGCACCAGATATTAAATGAGGCAAGAAAACATGCTATGAGAAAGTCATATATTTGTAATTCATAGGATCATGGGAGGTTACTAGGCTATTGGCCCTGAGGTCCTTATAAGCCTAGCCAAGAGTTTAGTCCATGTTTAGACAAATCAGCACCCAATGCCCCTGTCCAGCAGGAACATGGGTGGAATCCCAGGGCTATATTTTCTGTTTCCCATCCAGTTATCCAGGTTGCGCTTAAAAAGAGGTACTCTGCTTGATGTTGAGAGAGAGTCTATTCCATACATAGGGGGAGTCTCTGTGACACAAATCCATCGTGCCAATAAGTCTTGTTGATGTCACAGACCAGGTTGAGGCTGCATGTGTGGATTACTCGAGTGAAACTTGACTTGCGGATATGCAGCACTCCCATCAAGGTGGAGTCCATGAATGCCTTGTATGCCAGACAGAGGTCACCTCTGAGGAGTCTGTATGAAATCGAGTAGAGGGATAGGGCTTTTAGCCTATCTGTGTATGGTAGATGTTTGAGGCCCTGGATTCTCGTAATGAGGAATCTCTGTGGTCTCTCCAGCTGCTGCATGTGCTTTGTGAGGTACATACCGAAAGGGGCATTGTACTCAATAATGGACTTTATAAGGGAAGAATACAGGGATGTTATGACCTCCTTGTCCATGGATGAGATACCTTTACTTATGAGGTGGGCCATGTAGAAGGCTTTCTGTACAACGGAAGCAACATTGTGGTCAAAAGTCAGGTTGCTATCAACCTGGGTGCCCAATTCCCTTACAACTGATAGAGTGCTTAGATGTTTTTAATGTGATCATTTGTGGGGACGTCACTCTCCCCAAAGGGAATGATGATGCATTTTTTGGTATTTTGCTTGAGGCCATTTTTCTGGCACCAGTCATTTGTCTGAGTGAGACCCATGTGGAGGATGTCCACATCACTGGGGAATTACTTGTTCAGGCTAAGGAGACATTGCTTCCAACTGGGCACCTGCACCTTCTTGGTCTTGCACAGCAATTTTTTCCTTTTGTTATAGAGTTTATTTATTACAGATGTCCACCAGACAGGTTTACTTTTCCTTGCAGAGGATGATTTAGTTCTGTCAGGTATGCCTGATTCCATGCGTCTATATAAATGCTCATATAGTGCTTTGATGTAGGTTTGGATAGTGGTGCCAGTTCCTACAGAGGGGGAGGGGGCTGTGAATCTGTTTATACCATCCCTCTGGAGGCTGTAATCAGCTTTGGAGAAGTTTTTATGTCTGATCCTAGCTAGAGGGGGGGGGGGGGTTGGGGGAGATGGTGACTTTGAAAGTGACTGCATTGTGGTCAGATCTTACCAGGGAGGATGCTACTATAGGGATGCTGTAGTGGTTACTAATGTTGGTTAATACCAAGTCCAAGATATTATCACCACTTCTGGGGATATCGACTAGCTGTTCCAAGGCATTTGCATTGACAAAATCAAGGAATCTCTGGGCATTTGTGCTCTGGCATGAGTATTTCTTCCAGTCTATGTTTGGGTTGTTAAAGTCACCCAGGATCAGGATAAAGGGTTGACTCTTGATAGATTTGAATAGGCGGATTGGGCATCTTGAGTCAGATTTGGGGGCTGGTAGCTAGCTATGATTTGAATAGGGGTCTTGTCAATGGTTAACTGCACCTGGAGTGTCTCCTGTGCGTCATACTGTTTGACCAGCCTGGAGGTGTGTATATCTTTAATGTATATTGAAACGCCACCTCCTTTGGCTTTACTACCCACAGTTTGGTGTATGATAGGATGAGTAACCAGGTAAGGCTGGGGTGCTTTCTGCAGCTTTGAACTTTCTGGTGCCAAGAAAGGAGCCAGCACCCATTAAGGGCTAGTGTTTCTCTATTTCTACATTATTTGTGTGAGTTACTATCCTGTGGCCTGCCTTCAAGGTTCATTTGTCAGGTATTTCAGCAAATCAAACCATGGATCACCCTCTTTCAATGCAATCTTATGTAAGAATGTTTTTGAAAGAGGTGTTTCATACCAAACCTGCTAGAAAACACATAGCTCTTTTTTTTAATCTTAATTTTTTGTTAGAAAATTTAACTGTTACTCCATTTGAACCATTTCATCAGGCTGACTTGAGGTTCTTAACATAGAAACTCTTCTTGCAGAAGTCAGAACAATGAGTATTTGAGTTGTAAGCTCTTATGGTACGTCAATCCTATTTCATTTTCAGCAAAGGTAAGGTTTCCTTAAGAACTTCATTTAGGCCTGAAGTGGTATTGTTTACTTTGAACAAAACTATCTATCTCACTGTCACCTTTCCAGAACCTAAAAATGAGGGAGACAACTCCTATACTTAACTCCTATACTTTCTTGACAGAACAAAATGTTTCAGAAACTTTGATCAGTTGCTTGTTTCTTGTGAAGGTAAGAAGAAAGGACAACCTGTGCCAAAACAGAAAATGTCTAAGTTGTTGTCTCATGCCATTACCTTTTATTATACCCACTACCAATACGTTGCTTCCAGGCAGGGTCAAAGCTCATTCTACCAGGGCCCTGCCTTCATTTTTGGCTTTTTGGAAAGTGCTGGATTCTAGAAGTATTCTAGAAGCAGGAACTTGGTCCTCTGTGTATATTTTTACAAAGCACTATAAACTAGAGCCGTTCCTCAGGTATGGGACAGGATTTGCTCTGATCATTTACTCAGGCCTCATGAGCCCTCATCCTTTCACCTCCCAGTATGAAGCAGTTTAATAGAGTTTCCCATAGTTAGGTTGTTCTTGACAGTGGACAATCTCACTACTTGGGGGTCCAGGGGTGAACCTAATTTATGTAAAAAAAAAAAACAGTAACTACCAAATCCTTAAGGTCAGTAGCTGTTGGTATTCGTCCATCTGGGGTCTGAACCATAGAGGTGGGATGAACATTGGCCTATTGACATGACTCTTGGGTCTTGTTTGCTGCTGCAAAAGAATTTTTGATGTTAGCAGAAAAAATTTCAGAAGACCTTTAATCTCTTTAGAAGATCTTTATTTGTATCGAGGCAGATACGCTCGACATTGATCTGTTCAGGTCTGAGAACTTTACAGGTTTATAAACCCTTAATATGGGCATGCCCCAGGTAAAGCCTGTCCATAACTGTGTTTCCCATGAGTGGGAGGGCCTGGAGTGGGTGAGGGGCATTTATTTTTATTTTTTATTTTACATTTGTTGAGGTTTTGTTTTTAATCTGACACAAAACCCACTCAGAAATACCACAAATAGTTATCATATCAAGCAAATTATAAGCTAATTATAACATATAATCCAAAAAACGATGCAGTAGGTGAAATAATAAAGACACAGAGAAGGAACGGATGAGATGAAAAGTTTAATAGCTTTAAAACAGCTTTCGCTTCCAGCAACACTCAGCACATATAAACGTTCCACATTACGTTTTCGTTTACATATTACTTCATCAGATGTGGGCTCAAATGAAAATCAACAGACCTATAAAGCTACTCTCTGAAGGCAGCATACAGGAAGCCTGCATTTGAAGCTCTACTGGGTTCTAGGTCTGTTGATTTTCCTTTGAGCCCACATCTGATGAAGTAATATGTAAACGAAAACGTAATGTGGAACGTTTATATGTGCTGAGTGTTGCAGGAAGCGAAAGCTGTTTTTAAGGTATTAATAGGTTCATAGGTTCATAGGTTTATACTAGGCTATCTGCCCTAAGGCATTTATAAGCCTAGCCCAACATTTTGTGGCTTACGCCACCCCTTATGTTAAAAAATACTGTGCCCATTAGTTTGTTGTGCCTCTGTCCAGCAGTGACACAGAGATGATTCCCGGGGTAAACCTACAATCTCCCATCCACCGGTCAAGATTTCTCTTGAACAGAGCCAGCGAGGTGCTCTGCCTCACATGGAATGGGATTTTATTCCACAGCATAGGGAGTCTCTGGGTGACAAATCTATCCTTCCAGCATGTCCTATTTATATCCGTGCTAAGGTTTAAGTCGCTTGCTCTAGTGGATCTGGTAGATTTGGATTTTTTGAGGTGGAGCATGTCCATTAATTCTGGGTTGGACATGGCCTTGTATGTCAGGCACAGGTCACCTCTGAGCAGGTGGTATGCGACTGAATAGAGCTGGAGTTTCTTCAGTCTGGCAGCATATGACAGATTTTGGAGTCCCTTTATCCTTTTGGTGAGGAACTTTTGGGGTCTCTCCAATTGCTGCAGGTGTCGGGTGAGATACATCCCGAATGGGGCATTGTACTCGATCATTGGTCTGATAAGTGAAGAGTACAGGGGAACAGTGACCTCACTTGATCTGGATGTGAATCCCTTCATGATCAGGTGGGCAATGTAGAAGGTCTTTCTAACCACTTTAGCAATGTGAGTGTCAAAAGAAAGGCCACTGTCAACCTGGGTCCCCAGGTCCCTGATAACCTCTTCTGTGCTTAATGGATTGCCACCTATATGGTAGCTTGGGGTTACCTTGTTTTTCCCGAAGGGTATGACTATACATTTTTTGGCATTTAACTTCAGGCCATGGCTATGGCACCAGTTTTCAGTTTCTGTGAGACCCCTCTGAAGGATATCTGTGTCCGATGTACTTTCCACTATGGCGCCCAGTTTGCAGTCATCTGCAAACTTTGTCAGCCATAGTCCTCCTATGTTTGCCTGTACTTCTGAGAAGTAGATGCCGAACAACAGGGGCCAAGGACTGAGCCCTGTGGGACACCACTTGTGACCAGCTTGGAGTCTGACATGGCGCCAGCAACTCTAACCCTGTGGGTTCTGTCCTTTAGCCAGTTTGCAACCCATCTTGTGACATATGGGTTTACATTTAAGCTGGTAAGTTTCTCTATAATACCCGAGTGGGGTATTGTGTCGAAAGCTTTTGCAAGGTCAAGGTAGGCTGTATGGACTGCCTTTCCCTCATCAATGGCCTTGGTGACTGTTTCAAGAAGTCAACCAAGTTCAAAAGGCATGATCTGCCCTTGACAAAGCCAAACTGGGTCGGGTCCAATGTCTGCAAGTCCCTATGTCTTTGTTTATGAGTTCCATTATGATCCTCTCCATAGCTTTGCAGACCAGGCTTGTTAAGCTTATGGGCGGTAATTACCAGGGTCCGTAGAGGCACCGCCTTTGTGGAGTGGGACCACAGTTGCCGTACTCCACTCCTTGGGCACGTATCCTGTGGTAAGGCTAAGATTAAACAGCTGCCTTATATGCGGGTTTAGTTCCTCGTTGAGTTCGTGTAGCACACAGCCGGGGACACCATCCGGTCCCATTGATGCTGTGTTTTTAACTTTAGAGAGAGCAGCTTTCACCTGCGCATTTGAGATGTCTGGGAGGCTACACTCCGCTGGGATAGTTATCTCTCCTTTTGGGGGGGAGAGGGGGGTGAAGTTTGCACTGAACCTGTCTGCCAGCATGTTGGCAATGTCTGTGGGTTCAATGATTTTTGTATCATTTTGGACTAATTTTGCGCATATCTGGGAGTTCCCACCCAGGTTTCTAACATAGCTGAAGAAGGCCTTATGATTGTCTTTTGAATCTGTTGCAGTTTTTCTCTCAAAGTTGGCCTTGGATGATTTTATGAGTGCTCGTATTTTTTTACTAATAATGATCAAGGGTGTCTTCTCTTTTATGGATTTTGCTCTATCATGTAACAGCTTTCTCCTCTTATTGTAAAGTTTGTTTATGGCCGGGGTCCACCAGACTGGACGCTTGCCCCTGGTGGAAAGAGTCTTGGTTTTATTAGGGATTGCCTGATCCATGCAGTCCTGGAGGTGTTCGTAGAATGCATTTGTAAGGGCTTCCGCAGCTTGGATTGTGGTTTCCACTGGCTCGGGGGCCTTGAAGGATACCACACCAGTCTTGAGTAGTGTGAAGTTTGCTTTAGAGAAGTTCTTCACTGTGGTCTTTTTTGTTTGGGGTGGGGGCGGATGTGGATTTCCAGTGAGATAAGACTGTGATCTGATCTCACCAATGAGGGATATACTTCCGGTGTGGAGCATTTTGTCCCCATGTTTGTGATGATGAGATCTAGTATATTTTCTCCTCTTGTGGGAATGGTGACTAGTTGTTCCATGGCATTTGAATTTATGAACTCCAGGAACCTTTGGGCTAGAAAGTTGGGGCTTGAGTAATGTTCCCAGTCTATATTCGGGTAGTTGAAGTCACCCAATATAATGGTGCTTGGAGATACATTTATACCCTCCAGTGTCTTCAGGAAGGCTGTGTGGGGTTCCTGAGTTTGAGAGGGTGGCCTGTAGCATGCTACAAATTGTAGAGCAGTTTTGCCTATGGTTAATTGCACCTGGATGGTTTCCGATGCTTCGTGCGTTGCCACCAACTTGGAGGTGTGGGTATCTTTGATGAGTATGGATACACCCCCTCCTTTTGTGGTGTGGGGCCGGAACGCATGATATGAGGTAAAACCTGATAGTGCCGGGGTGCTCTCAGGAGCCTTGAACCAGGTTTCAGTCACAGCACAGACATCGATGTTCTCCATACTGAGAAGGGCCTCGAGTGCGTGCATTTTGAGATTTAGACTTCTGGCATTGAGCAGCATTACCCTTAGTTTCTTCCCATTTTTGTTTTCTAGGGTGGTAGGTTTAGAATTTGAGCCTTGCCTGAAAAAGGCACTATGGGGGTGGCAAGAGCCTTAGCCAATATCCAGAATCCCAGGGGTGACAGGTGCAAGCCGTCCCTTGCGAAGCAGCGTGGCTTGTCAAGCATGTCATCCCAGGCAGACAGACACTGGATCCCCTTTGAATGACACCAGAAATTAAACCAATTGTTAAAGCTGATCATCTTGTCTCTATGTTGAGGCATCATTCTTGGTGAAGGAAGGATACTGCTCAGGGTCAGGGTCATACCTGCCTGGGCTACATAATCAGAGAGCTCCTCTATGTCTCTTTTCATGTAGTCCAGGGAGGTACGTCTCAGGTCGTTCACACCAGCATGGACAATGACTGTGTCATATTTGTACTTGCTGTGGAGTGACCGTTCTTTCTCTGTGGCTTTATTGTTTCACCTACTGCATCGTTTTTTGGATTACTGGCTACTTGGGTGCTGTTTGGTGATTTTATTTTTGTTCTAATTATAATCTTGAAAAAGCCTGGTATTTATCCAGGCAAAAGCGCTTGATTTTACATGTGTTTCGTCTTTTTATTTTGAATAAAACTGTCAGTGAGTTACTGTTGGACTGGTTCGCTTTTCTCCTCTGCTTTGGGATTTTTGTATTCATTGGTTTAGAACTTTTTCTTGGTTTTCTTGTTCTAATTATAACCTATAGGGACTGCCCCTTCCATCTGTTCAAGTCCATTAATACTGTGCCAAAGGAGTCCATTCAGTTATATTAATGGTTAAAAACAATACAAGATTTAAATAACACTGTCAGGGTATAAACAGAAGGTATCATTAAAATATCAGTCAAAAACAGTTTCTGAGATATATTTTATATTTTTAAAAGCAAATTATTGAATTTGATAAGATTCTGCTGTGCTTCTCTATGGCTTAATTTCTGGGTCAAGTACATCTGATATCCGCCTGATGGGTAATCACTAGAGCCGGTTTGTAGGAAATTGTTTGTAATTTGCTTGATGTGATAACTGTGTTATTTCTGAGTGGGTTTTGTGTCAGATTAAAACCATAAATAATTCAAAATCAAATAGGCCAGTGGTAATGAGTGGACCTTGGATTAACTCTAAGCCTTAGTTCTGGTTAAGTACCAGTCTGGGGTTAGCCAGACACATTGTACACTGTTCATGGTTCCTAGTTTTCTGTGTTGGGTATCAGATTTAATTTCCCATATCCATTGTTGATAGAAAAACATTATTATTCTTGCAGGAAGGGCCAGGCCAGTACTGTGAAAAAAATTGCCAGTTAAATTAAATCTTGGATCACTATGTGACACACGGTGTTTTAGCTAGTCAGCATTGTCAATGTAATGACAGTATTTCTGCCAATACTGTTAATGGTATTACACATAGGTGGATCCAAAGTTTCAGTTTACCATCATTTAGACATGTTAAGACTGAAAGGTTAAAAAAATGTTAAGATCTGGATTGCCACGAAGATAAGGACAAAAAAGTAAAATTATTAATAAGCCCAGTAAGGTAAGAATTAAAATTAAAAACGCCAGGAATTGAGTTTAAGTGACTGATTCTAGCTTGTTTGCTGAGGGAATCATATCCCTAGCCTTTCTAAGAAAGTGGAATGGAAACCATTTTTCCAGTATTACGAACAGTTTGAATCCAAGTGTGACTTATTGCCGCAACTACAATCATCCAGGTTTCAAGTCCTGTAGTTGGGGCTGTCAGGGTGTATCTCTCACCTGTGGTGTAAAGCTGTTCTGGTTTTTCGCCTTCCCTGGGTTTGGCCATTAGTAATCCCCTTAGGGGAGATGATGTATGAGGATCGCCTGTACCTGAATGCTTCCATAATGGACCCCTTTTACTAGATATCTAGCTTACACCTAAGCGTCAGTGAAAAAATTGGGGAGACTGGTGCGACTTTGTACAATTAGGGTATCATTAAAAATAATAAAGACCGCAGGAAAAAAAAACACTAAAATGACAACAAAAAAGAAAAACAATAAAGAAAAAAAGAGATACCAAACCTTATAAGGGATGTTATAAAAGTTGTTGTGGATCCACACCTGTCCATGTGAGGTCCTCCTGGAAAAACGTCACAAAATATATATAACTAGTAAAACAAGCGATGGGCTAGTTTTCAGAGGTGAAGGATGCAGTTGATTGAAAAAGTTAAAAAAAGTCGTGTTTAGACCTGGTAGTTTTCTCACTTGAAGCCTTATCTGTCATTTAAGCTCTTTGTTTTTCTAATCCATTTTTTTCTATTACCATTGAGTTGTCCAAAATTAATTTGTCTGTGATCTGAAAATGGAAAATATTGTGTCCAGGTTTCTCTGAGTGTTTTGTTGACTTGTTTTATCTGTCAGTGTAGTGATGGGCATTCCAGATTTTAGTTTGTTGATGGTTTTGCCAATGGAAAACATTGAGCATTTATGGCAGCGAGTCCTGTAAGACGATGGTATCTATGTGTTGCAGTTTCCATATGATATGCTTTCATATTCCTTCTTACTGTTGGGGGAGTGGAAGCTGGATTTACCACTCATATGTCCGCAATCTCAAAGAAAGCATCCAGATGTGTTCAGAACTGGTGGTCAAGGACACCACGTACACAAATGCTGTAGATGTAGACAACCTACTAGCTGACAAATTCAGCAAAAACTTCACCCCCCTCTGTCCCCCCCCATCAGTAAATCGGGACATCATCAGTACCTGCTTCCCTCCCCTTATCTCTGGGGAACAGGTCATCACTGCCCTCTCAAAGGCAAAAAATACAGCCTCCATGGAACCCGATAACATCCCAGGCTGCATCCTACATGAACTCAGGCATGTACTAGCACCATTAGACACCCTATTCAACCAAAGCATGAGTACCGGCTTTGTCCCAGCTGAGTGGAAGATGGCCACTGTCATTCCTTTACACAAAGGTGGACCATCCACAGATCTGGGAAATATAGACCCATTAGCCTAACTAGACTGATCCGCAAGGCCATGGAATGGATTATCATGGATCTCATTAATAGGGACATTGGCAACTTCCAAACACTCGATCCCACACAATTTGGCTTTGTCAAGGGGAGGTCATGTCTGTTAAATTTGGTTGACTTCTTTGAGACAGTCACCAAAGCCATGGCTATGACCTGGCCAAAGCCTTCAACATTATTCCCCACTCTGCCATATTAGATAAACTTTCTCATCTAGGTGTCAATACATATGTTACCAGATGGGTAGAAAACTGACTCACTGATAGAACCAACCTAATCAAAATAGGGGAAGCCACCTCAAGCAGTAGACCCGTCATGAGCGTCATACCCCATGGATTGGTCTTGGGGCCTCTGTTATTTAAGATATACTTCCCTGAGGTGCAGTCCAAAACCAATGGGCTATGGCTGACCAAGTCTGCAGATGACTGCAAGCTGGGCATGGTCATCAGTTCCCCAAGTGATGTGGATGTCCTTCAAGAGGGTCTCACCCAAACAAATGACTGATGCCAGAAACATGGCCTCAAGCTGAATGCCAAAAAGTGCATCATCATCCCCTTTCGGGAGAGTGACGTCCCCACATATTATCACATTAATAACAGCATCCTAAGCACGCAATCAGTCCGAAGGGATTTGGGCTCCCAGGTTGATAGCAACCTGACTTTTGACCAACAAGTTGCTTCCATTGTACGGAAAGCTTTCTACATGGCCCACCTCATAAGTAAGGGTATCTCATCCAGGGACAAGGAGATCATAACATTCCTGTATTATTCCTGTATTCTTCCCTTATAAGACCAATTATTAAGTACAATGCCCACTTCACCATGTACCTCACAAAGCACATACAGCAGCTGGGGAGATCACAGAGGCTCCTCACCAGAAGAATCCAGGACCTCAAACATCTACCATACACAGATTGAGTACTGTCTCTGTACTCAGTTTCATACAGACTCCTCAGAGGTGACCTCTGTCTGGCATACAAAGCAATCTCAGACCCCGCCTTGATGGGACTGCTGCTTATCTGCAAGTCAAGCTCCACTCGAGTAAACCTGTACGCGTGACCTCAACCTGGTCTGTGACATCAGTAGGACTTGTTGGTGGGACAGATATGTGTCCCAGAGACTCCCCCATCTGTGCAATAGATTCCCTCTCCACATCAAGCAGAGTACCTTATTATCCCTTTTTAAGCGCAACCTGGATAACTGGATGGGAAACAGAAAATACACCCCTGGGATTCCACCTGTGTCTCTTCTGAACAGGGGCTTTGGGTGTTGACTTGCTAAACATGGGCTTAACTCTTGGCTAGGCTTATAAGCACATCTGGGTCAGTAGCCTAGTAACTTCCTATGATCCTGTGATCCTATGTATTTATAATGTTTGCAGTTAGAAGGGCTGCATGGGTAGGTTCCTGATGGTAAGGTCGAGATTAATGGACCAGTGGGACTCTTAACAAAGTCACGGATGCTTCTTTTCCTTCTAATTTTTAAACTTGGCTGTGATGGTAGTATCTTGTTGAGCATTCTCTTTTCGCTGATAATGCACCAGTTGTCATTGGATTACCCTGAACTAAAAAAGCCATCAATGAAAAAGTGAGGGTTATGCTGATGTTGTATTTTTCTTTGCCTTTTTGTTGAAACCGTCTTTAGAGTTCTCGAGGATAACCTTCTGTGTTGGTTTCAAGACTGGAGTTGTCTTTTTTTTATGTGTGTTCAGTGATAGGGCCAAATTTTTGTCTTATCAGGCATTTGTTATAGCCCGTGGCTAGGAAGTCTTTTTCCACATCATTAATGTTCTTGGTAAATGTCATCAGCTCTTTGGAGACCCTGGCATTACTGAGCCTTTGGAATTTGATCACGTTTCTTTTGGTTTTGAATGGGTGCATACAGTTTCTATGTAGGAGTAAGTTAAGTCTGGGCAGATGTCCTTCAAGGATGCATCTGCAGTCCTTACATATGGGTTGTCCTGCCTCAGGCAGCCCTTCGGTCGGCCGGATTCCAAAGTCTGGGTCTAGCGTCGGCTGATGTCGCCCCTTCCCCGACGTCAGAGCGCCTGGGATATAAAAGCGTCAGCCGACGCCATCTTCCTCAGTCTTTCCTGCCGCGCAGTGCCCGAAGCAGAAGCAGTTCGCAAGTGCCGGTCGGTCAGCTCCTGTAATTTCAGCTAACCGAAGACTTCAAAAAGCTAAGTACCCCGTTGGGGACTCTTTCTTGCCTCAGACGATGTCAGATCAAACGGTTAAAGTTAATAATTGTTTAACTTGTGGGAAACAAATACCTCATAAGGATTTCCACTCTTACTGCTTCCCCTGCCTAGGCCCAGACCACGACGTCTCGGCCTGCGCACCCTGTGCATCCTTCAATAGACGCACTCTTAGGCGTCGGTCGGAGTTTGCAGAGGAATTTTTGGGGATAGTTACTGTTACAAGATGCCGTCGGAGCTTCCGACTACTCATTTAACCAAAAAACGGAAGGACAAGGACCGACACACGCGGTCCATGGTTTCGGCCGAAACCACAGCTAGGCCTACCGCGAGTGTCTCAGTTTCTGCTGAATCAGAATCCTTGGTGCTTCCGACCGACGAAACCGCACAACCGACAACCTCGGTCCCGGAGGCCTCCTCTGAGTCGGTCATAGAATTCCCCTCTGAAACCGGTGCTCTGGAGACAACCGACACCATTCCTCTAGATAAACCCACTCCAGCACGTGGGGCAGCCAGGCCTCCTGCATCCATGTCCATTAAGGCATTTACCCGTGCTAAAGCTGCTAAACAGCCAAAATCTCTCCCTCCCAAGGCTATTCCTCAGGGATCCACTACAGGTTCACAGATTTTAAGTCTAGCTGAGGACCTTATTTCCTTAATTAGGGGCTCTCAGCCCCATCTGGACAGGGGCTCTCAACCTCCTCTAGACAAAAGGCCCAGGGTTGAGCACACAGATCCCCAGTCTTCTGATGAGGCCTCAGATGACTCTGCTCTATCAGACTACCTGGGGGAGGCTTTTACGGCCTACGAGGATTCTGATGCAGAGGAATCTATTCCCTCAGCCTCTCCTCCAGAAGAGTTGTCCTTTGGGGAGACACTTCACTCCATGAGAGAGCATTTCAAATGGCAGGGCCAGGAATTCTCTGATTCCAGAAAGAGATTAAGGACTTTTTTGCATTTACCTCAGCATAGACCTTTGGCTATTCCTCCTGTTTTAAATGTCATTGATGATGTGTACTCTGAGTTTAGTACTTCTCCAGACTCCCTTCCTCCGGCTCCTATCAAGCCCGATAGGTACTACAGGGTCCCAGACTCGCATCATTTCCTTTACAAGAGCCACTCTGCTGACCCAGAAACTATTTCTCAGGGCCCTAAAGGGGTTGCAACCACCACTACAAAGAATCCTCTTCCTTCTGAAAGGGAGTCCAGGGCTTTAGAGAGATGGGGTAAAAAAGTGTATACTTCTTCCACTCTTTCTATGAGGGCATTAAATTGTCAATTCCATATGATACAGTACCAAGAGTATTTGTTAGATGAATTGCATAAAAAACTTTCTTCGCCTGAACCCCTAGATCGCAAGGCACTTTAGGATCTGGTGCATAACTCTCAACAGGTTAGCAACCATTTCTTGCAGTGTGGTTATGATGCATTGGAAGCTTCATGTAGGTCAGCAATGACAGGTGCAGTCATACGTAGACATGCTTGGCTGAAGGAACAAACTCTGCCAGACCATGTTAAAGCAAAGCTACTGGATGCTCCGCTGGAAAAACAAAAGTTATTTGGCTCCTCGGCTCAAGAGGTCTTAAAGAAATTTGAGGAAAAGGCTAAATCAGTTCAAACAGTCAAAGATTTTCTCCAGGTCCAGCCACCAAGATTCAGCAGAAATTGGCCTTCTAAGAATTGGTCCTTTCCGGACACAGACAGATCTCAAAGAGGCAGAAACAGACGTGCCAGAGGTAGAGGGCAAGCTCGGGGCTCCTACAGAGGGCGTCAATGGCAGGCTCCTAACCAGAGAGGTACTGCAGGACCTACAACTACTACACAAGGACCATCTCAATGACTTGACTTTGTCCCCTCCAACCAGGTCTCAATTGGAAGCACCTTTGGGCGAAAAGCTATCTTTATTCTCAAAAAATTGGCACAGTATTACAAAAGACAAATGGACACTGCAAATAATAGACAAAGGATACAGGTTCCACTTTCATACATTACGAAAAAGACAAGGCATGCTGAACCTGCCACCAAACCAAAGGGCAGAGGCTTTAAAACAAATTTCCAAACTACTACAAATGAAAGCAATAGAAAGGGTTCCTCTCGCAGAACAAGGACAAGGATTTTATTCCAGACTTTTCCTTGTTCCAAGAAAAGAAAAGCAACGGAGGCCTATTCTGGACTTGTCCGCACTGAATACTTACCTCATTGTGCCAAAATTCAAAATGCTGACCTTACAGCAACTCCTTCCCATGCTGGGCAAGGGGTCATGGCTGGTAACTCTAGACCTCAAGGAGGCATACCTGCATGTCCCTATCAGACAAAGTTGCAGAAGACACCTCAGATTTCTTGCAGGTTCAGAGCATTATCAATTCTCAGCATTGCCATTTTGGCTTATCTGCTGCGCCCAGAGTATTCACGAAATGCCTGGCATCAGTAGTTGCACATTGCAGACTTCAGGGGATTCAAATATACCCATACCTGGACGACTGCCTCATACAAGCGGACAGCCAGCAAACACTGGTAAAACACTTAAACTATGCCATCCGACTACTACAGGCCTTGGGATACACAGTCAACATTCAGAAATCAAGACTTGTTCCATCCCAACAAATAATTTTCCTGGGTGCAAAACTGGATATAAACACCCAGATGGCTTTTCTCACAGAAGAAAAACAAGCACAACTACCGGATTATTTCAGGAATCTGACAACACAAACCCAGCTAACTGCAAGGAAAATCCTGCAGGCCCTGGGTTACATGGCATCTTGCATTCTTCTGATTCCACAAGAAAGGCTGCATATGAGGAAACTACAATGGTACCTAAGGAGTCTGTGGTCTCAGCACAGTCACAGCTTAGAATCCCTGATCCCCCTCATTCCATGCCTTCAAAAGGAATTCCTGTGGTGGGCAAAAGCAAGCTAGTCAAACATGGGCCTGCTTTTCAGCAAGCCACATACCAGCCAAACCATTACAACGGACACCTCAGATCATGGATGGGGAGCACACATGGAGGGCAGATGCATTCAAGGACAATGGGCACAAAACGAATTGCATCTGCACATCAACCAAAAGGAAATGCTGGCAGTGATACACTCCATCGAGGCCTTCAAGCACTTCCTGCACCAAGGTCACCTGTTAATAAAGACAGACAATACCACAGTAATGTGGTACATAAACAAGCAAGGAGGCACCCATTCATACCCTCTTTGCAGGCTGGCAATGAATCTGTGGGAGCTTTCCTTAAAGCTCAATATACAGCTACATTCCCAGTTCATACCAAGAAAAGACAATGTACTGGCGGACAGCCTGAGCAGAAACATCGTGGATCCACACGAATGGATGTTGCACCCAGATATCTTTCTCCAGATAACAAAATCATGGGGAAGGCCAGACATAGACCTTTTTGCCTCCCACCACAACCATCAACTGAGGAAATTCTGCACAAGGACATACCATCCTCAAGCATGGAAAGTGGACGCCCTCTCCTTCAGCTGGAATACTCTAACAGTATATGCATTCCCACCGCTGCCACTGATGGCCAAGGTCTTACTGAAGATCAGGACAGAACAACCAAAAGTAATTCTGATAGTCCCGGACTAGCCAAGACAACACTGGTACTCACTGTTAAGAAGCATGTCACGCACGAAACCTTGGCCTCTTCCACAATGGCCACTTCTACTGACACAACACAATTACAAGACTCTGCACTACTATCCAAAAGGGTACAGGATATCATCATGGAAGCCCGGCGTCCTTCCACAAGAAAAGCATATTCAGCAAAATGGAAAAGATTTCGTACCTGGAACACCACAAAGGGTCAAGATCCGACAATCATGAGCATTCCACATATTCTGGAATACTTGGCGGAAATGCTCCATAATGGCTTTTCTTACTCCTCCATAAAAATTCATGCTTCAGCAATTTCAGCAGAGTACAACACTGATCCACCTGTATTCTCTCATCCTCTACTAAGGCAGTTTCTAAGAGGGTTAAAAAACATCAACCCTCCAAGGAAACCTCCAGTGCCTACATGGGACCTTAACTTCATGTTGGAAAAATTAACTCTTCCTCCATTTGAACCAGCAGCATCTTCAGAGCTACAATTCCTATCTTGGAAGACTGCCTTCCTTCTGGCCATAACCTCAGCAAGAAGAGTAGTTACAGGCCCTCATGGCAGTACAGCCTTTTCTCATTTTTCATCAGGACAGAGTCTCTTTGAGAACCAATCCTTCATTCATGCCAAAGGTGGTATCCAGGGTCTCACTGAACCAAGCTATTCACCTGCCGACCTTTTTTCCAAATCCACAAAATAAAGGAGAAAAACTTCTGCATACTTTGGACATCGAAAGACAGTTGCGCTACTACTTGGACAGAACTAAGACTTACAGAAAAACTGACCAACTCTTTGTAGCATATGCTGCTGGTGTACAAGGAAAAGCAATTTCCAAACAGACAATTTCAAAATGGATAGGAAATTGCATTCGGTTCTGTTGCTCTTTTCATGGAAAAGCTGTGCCAGCAAACATAAGGCCTCATTCCACCAGAGCAACAGCCACCTCCACCGCCTTCTTAAGAGGGGTGGCTACAAAGGACATTTTAGAAGCTGCTACATGGAGCTCCGTGCATACATTTTCCAAGCATTACAACTTGCCCTTATATTCCAGATCCAGAGCAGGCTTTGCTAGTGCAGTCCTGCAGGGATTGTTAGCTACACCATCCTTTTCTTAGTTCCTACCACCCCCAGCTGGGCTATGGTACTCTACCCATATGTAAGGACTGCAGATGCATCCTTGAAGGACATAGTACAGTTTTGTACCTACCATAAATGTAGATGTCCGATAGGTATGCATCTGCAGTCAGGTTTTCCCTCCCTCCTACCCCTCTATGATATACTATGGGTACATATCCCTCATTTTAGCTAGCTGGGGTTATCTTTTGTGGTGTATTTGTTTTTTATTACTGTGCATGTTTGGAATTTTTTCATTTCTCAAAATTTAGCCTTACTTAGAGGGCAACTGGCATCTGGGGCAAGAAACACTGAGGAAGATGGCGTCGGCTGACGCTTTTATATCCCAGGCGCTCTGACGTCAGGGAAGGGGCGACATCAGCCGACGCCGGACCCAGACTTTGGAATCCGGCCGACCAAAGGGCTGCCTGAGGCAGGACAACCCATATGTAAGGACTGCAGATGCATACCTATCGGACATCTACATTTATGGTAGGTACAAAACTGTACTTTTACAATAGAAGTCATTGGTGAGGGAGCATGTGGTGGCAAGTTTTCTAATGCGTAAATCCAGAAAATTAATTGAGTCTTGACTGTGGGCAGTTGTAAATCTGAGGAAATTCAATGAATTGTTTATGTGATTGTAGAATTGTTGCAGTTATTTGGAGGTTGCTGTTCCTGATAATGAAGATGTCATTAAATAAACCTAAGGTAGCAGGCCATCAAGAGGTAGAATGGGGAGTTGTGTATTGCCTCTTACTGACATTTGCCTAGGGTTGTGTTTGCTAAGCTGAGACCCATAGCAATACCTGTGATCTTACGAAAATAGTGGTCATCAAAGGTGAAGAAGTTGTTGTTCAGTAGTAGTCTTAGCAAATCTGCTGATGGCTTTCTGCTTCTTCTGGTAGGGCTTCCCATTCCTTTTGGTATGCTTCAGTAATTGCTTTGATACAATAATTATGTGGTAGGACTGTGTATAAAGTTTCATTGTTGATTGTGACAAGCCAGACATCCTTGTTTATGGTGATGTTCTTACTTTTTCTGAGGAAGTTGGAGGCATATATATATATATATATATATATATATATATATATATATATATATATATATATATATACATATATATACATACACATATAGCTATAGCTATGCCTATACACACACATATATATATATATATATATATATATATATATATATATATATATATATATATATTGTTGATTGTGACAAGCCAGACATCCTTGTTTATGGTGATGTTCTTACTTTTTCTGAGGAAGTTGGAGGCATATATATATATATATATATATATATATATATATATATATATATATATATACACATATAGATATAGCTACAGCTATGCCCATACACATATATGTCAAGAATCTAAATGGGAACACTCAGATCTGCTCTGAGTTACAGCACAATGGCACTAAATATACAGAACCAACTGATATTGCCAACATCCTAGCAGATAGGTTCAGTGCTAACTTTACCCCCCTCTCACCCCCTAGAGGGCCCATCTCTATACCGGAATAATGCAAAGTTCCTATAATCATGACTGCACAGGTAAAAAACACACTCTCCAAAGCCAAGAACACAGCATCCATGGGACCTGACAATATCCCAGGCTGCATTCTACACGAACTACAGAATGAACTGGCACCCTACCTAAGTACCATGTTCACTCATAGCCTCATCTCAGGCTTTGTACCCACTGAATGGCGCACCGCGATGGTTATCCCACTCCACAAAGGGGGAGCCACTACGGACCCTGGGAACTACCGCCCCATTAGCCTGACAAGCCTGGTCTGCAAGCCCATGGAACGTATCATCGTGGAACTCATAAACAAAGACATTGGTAATCTCCATACTCTGGAACCTACCCAGTTTGGATTTGTAAAAGGCAGATCATGTCTCCTAAACCTGATTGACTTCTTTGAAGCAGTCACCAAAGCCATAGATGAGGGTAAAAATGGTTCACACAGCTTATCTAGATCTCGCCAAGGCTTTCAACACCATCTCCCACTCTGGAATTATTGATAAGCTCACTAAACTAGGTATAAATCCCTATGTCACAAGATGGGTTGCCAACTGGCTCACAGACAGAGCCCTCACTGTGAAAGTAGTGGATTCCAAATCCGGCATCAGACCAGTGACAAATGGAGTACCACAGGGTTCAGTCCTGGGTCCTCTCCTGTTTGGTATCTACTTATCTGAAGTGCAGGCCAACACAGAAGGTCTTTGGCTAACAAAGTTTGCAGATGACTGCAAACTAGGAGCCATAATCAAAACTCCTAATGATGTGGACAAACTACAAAAGGGCCTCACTGAGACAGATACCTGGTGTCAAAGCCATGGCCTGAAGCTCAATGCCAAAAAGTGTATTGTCATCCCCTTTGGTAAAAACTCTGTACCCATGAATTACCACATAGCTGGTAGTCTACTTAATGCCGAAAATGTGATGAGACCTTGGGACACAGGTGGACAGTAGTCTCTCCTTTGATAATCACATCTAGTCTCTCCTTTGATAATCACATCGCCACAGTGGTCAGGAAATCCTTCTACGTGGCTCATCTCATCACAAAAGGATTCTCATCCAGAAAAAAAGAGGTCATTGTTCCCCTCTCCTCATCACTCATTAGACCCATTATAGAGTACAATGCCCCTTTTGGTATGTACCTCACAAGACATCTACAACAACTGGAAAGACCACAGAAATACCTCACAAAGAGGATTACTGGCCTCAAACAGATTCCCTATGCAGACCGTCTCAAAAAAATACAGCTTTACTCCATCGCATATCGCCTACTCAGGGGTGATCTCTGCCTAACATACAAAGCTATGTCAAACCCAGAGCTGTTGGACATGCTCCACTTAAAGAAATCCCAATCCCTCTGAGCGACACGCTCTAGGGACCTAAACCTTGTCACCACAATAAACAGAACATGCTGGAGGGATAGATTCCTGTCCCAGAGACTTCCCATACTCTGGAACAGACTACCTATCTATGTCAAACAGAGCTCCTCATTAGCACTCTTCAAGGAAAATCTTGATGATTGGATGGGAAATGGGAAATTCACCCCGGGGATCACTTCTGTGGCTCTGCTCGACAGGGGCACAGGAAAATAATTTTCTTGGGTGGTGAAAGCCAGGGTACATTTTTTGGCTAGGCTTGTATGGGCCCTAGGGCCGATAGCCTAGTACCTACCTATGAACCATATAGGATAAAGGATTTATTTTTCTCTGCTAGTGGTTTGATTTGAACCTCCAAGTAAATTGAAATTGGCTCACTTATGGATCTACTGCTTGTGATGACTGGCCTGTAAGGAGGGTAAGCAATATTTTTATATGGTTTGGAGATTCCCAAAAAACAAGGTAGCCTAAGGTGGCTAACGGAAAGAAATTCAAGGAGGTTGTTGCTAAGACGCTCTTCATTTAGGTTGGTGATTTCAATGATGATGTCTTTGTAGGCAGTTGTTATCTTACTAATATTGTTTGATTTGTAGAAGGCTGAATTGTTTAGCAGTTTTAGTATCTTTCTTTTGTATGTGGAGATGGTTAGGATGCCTCCTCTTTTGTCTGCTTTTATTATTCTGCAGGATTTGTCCTTGCTGAGTTTTATGAGGGCTGTGATTTCATCGTGGTTGAGGTTGTAAAATTTCTTCTATGGTGGTCTTTGGAGGATTCTGCAGATATCAAATTTGCATCTGTTCTCAAATGTGTTGATCATTGGGTATGGAGGAGGGCAGAAATTGCTGCATTTATTTCATTTCTATTGGAGAACCATGGCCCCCATGTTCAAGTCCTGTGTTTTTTGTTATGGAAAAATATTTTCAAATTAGTTTGCTAATGAAAAGTTTGAGGTTAGTGATGGTGTGGACAAGGTTGTTTCTTGGTTGCAGTACAAAGGTGACTCCTATTTTAGGCACCTGTTGTTCAGGTTCATTGAGGGGTTTCATGGAGTGTTTCCAAATAATTGACATGGGGTGAAGAACTGGGACAGCACTCACAATTGGCTGTGTCTGTAGAGGAGTTGCCAGAGGAGCTTGAGGTCACTGTTCCTTTGCCAGGTTTTGTCTGTTTGGTCTGAGTTCCCTTGTGGTGATCTGTTTATTCGGTGGCAGTGGACTCTTGAGTGATGTGGTTGAGGTGTTCTTTGGAGTACTTCTGCTGTTAGTGTTGCGCTCACTGTTGTTGATTGCATTCATTGTGTAGATCCATTTTCATTTTTTGTATTTTATTGTTATTAAATTTGTTCTTGCCAGCATTAATCTTGTCTAAGATCTCATGAAACCTAGCTTGCTTGTTGTGTAGACCTATGCAAGTTATTTCATGTTGCGAGAGTTCCTGTTTTTGTCCTTATTTGCTGCTATTTGTTGTGTTGGAGCACTATCCTTACTAATTTGAGACCTGTCTCTAAGGGTTTTCTTCTATTCTGTGATGAATTTTTCATTGATGTTTTCACATATTGGCATTTTCTGAATTTGTAGACCCTAAGGACAGGTCTTTTTTTGAGACAAAGGTTTAGGTGTAGTTCCTCCCATTGAAGGTTTTTAATTTTCTTGAGGGTTTTCTCCAGTTAGTCGAATGTGTAGTCATTGGTTGCTTGTTTGTTCTGCTGTTTGTTTCGTTCATTGAGGTCCAGGTTTAGAGTAGGGACTTGATGAGTTCCTTAAACCAGGAGTTGTTGAGGGTGGTCATTTTGACCTCTGTGGCATGTTGCCATTGGTCTAGATGTCTGTGAAGGTGTCCGTATATTCTAATTCCCATTTGGGGGAGTTAGAGCTTAACAATAGGAAATATTTAATGGAGTTGAACAGAGTTACCCAGAGCCAGGATGTTCCTGACAGTGGGCAATCTCACGTCCTGCGGTGGGGGTCCAGGGGTGAGTCAAATTAATATAAAAACAGTAACTACCCATATATAGCTATGGCTGCAGCAGCAGCAATCCTAATGATGAACATTGTACAGTTGTGTAAGTAAACTTGTCATAACAATGGATGTTCAAGTAATCACTGCTGCGATAGTTGCTCCTTCTGTCTAACCCCCTTATTTTTGTATGTTTTTGTTGCCAGGGTGAGGACATTTATTTTTATTTTAATAACATTGCTATTATCTGGGCTTTAGCCTCCCTCCCTCTGTTGATATGAAAGCTGTGAGAGGGTCTGCACCCAAACTTGTCCCTTTATTCAGCTCTGCTTAAGCTGACTAATGGTTTGGGTACATGGACGGTGTAAGCTTACCCCAATTCCAAAAGATTTGCTCTCAATGTAAGAGACTTACTTCATTCTATCTATGCAACTTTGGTATCCCCAACATGTTAGGTATCTAGATGAAACCCATTCAAATGTTTATACCTTTGTGCTGCTGCCAAGCTAGATTGATGAATAACCATCAAGTAATAATTTTTAGCAATTGCTTTACGTTTTCATATAGGAAGGCTGAGATGAGTTTACAATAATTGCTGTTATCTAAAATTACATTTCATAGACAGCTTCTTATTGCTGATCCTTTATCAGCTTGAGAAATTACTACTTAATTATTGTTTTAGACTTTCCTGTCTTCTTTGGTGTAATTATGCCATACCTGCATTCTGTTCGATAATAACTGTAACTGCTGTTTTCATAAAGTTAAAACAGAGTATAAGGTTCTGGAGGTCACGAGCTAGGTAAACATGACGATAATCAAATGAAGAATACTGATGTTATCTGGCATTAACATCGTTTACCAGATTCATTTTTAAATTAATGCCTCTGGTTCTCTGTTAAAACATAGAAAAGTTCATTACTCGGTATTGGGGGGAAAAGATCATGTCCTGTTTGTGAATTCTAAATCTCAGTCCTAACATTTTTTCATGGAAAGGTTCCTGTTTTTCATGCATAAGATTTATTTTATTTATTTGTTTTATTTTACATTTGTTGACCGGGCTAGTCTAAGTGGATATATGTCCATTTTCAGTAGAGGCCCGGGGAGATAATCTCCAAGGAAACAAACAAAATCACATATACAAAAATTAATGTATATAATGAACAGTGCAGGTGCAGTACAGAGAATAATCAAAGAGGTCATTCGTTCATAACATAGTGCAAAATATACCGATACAATTGGTACAATACAAAATGTAATTGCAATAATTCATAAAAAAAAGATGGCAGCTGAATTATACAATATATTAGTATACAAGTAGTCATAAAGAAAAGTAGGAGCTGAAATTATACAATATACTAACAAAAGTAGTCTCCTTAATGAGATTCTGAAGATGTAAGTAATAGTATAGAGGGACAAGGTAAGTTGTTATGAAGAAAAGGAACTTGATTGGGTTGGGAGGGTGGCCTAATGGTTAAGGTGTTTGCCTTACAAACACAAGGTGCAGGGTTTGAGTCTCACAAAGAATAATTGGCTAGGCTTAAAATGGCTCGCAAGGGCAGTTAGCTTAGTACTAATCTATGAATCTATGAATCTATGAAGAAGAGGAGGGTAGGCCGAACCAGGTAAGAAGAGCTAGTTGATCAGTCAGGCTTAGTACAGGGACACAACCAGTGTGTTCTGAGGAAAAGTTTCAATTTGGTTTTAAAGAGTGATATAGAGGGAAGAGAGGAAAGTTCGTTAGGAAAAAGGTTCCAGGATTTTCCAACAGTATTAGAGAAAAGAGAGTCCCCAGCCCTGTTTGATTTACAGATATTTACAAGAAGTTTATGCGATGATCGTAAGGTCTTTAGATTGTTGTAGATAGTATAGGGGTATTGGTAGGTTGGTAAAGGATTTTATGAGGCAGTGGTCAGTTGGTGGAATTTAAGCTGATTTTGTAATTCAAGCCATCCTAGCTGCTTTAGATTAAAACAGTGGTGGGTTCTGAAAGGGTTACTTGTAGCAAATCTGGCTATGTTATTGTAGGAGTTTTCCATTTTATTAAGGTTGTTTTTAGAGAGATTGATTTATATGGGTGAGGCATAGAGGTGAGTAGAACTTAGATGGGTGTGAGCAATAGTTATTCTAGCTGCAGGAGAGAGGAAGGGTTTAATCCTGTAGAGAGAGCCTAGTTTTCTATTAACAGATTTTAGAGTATTGTTAATATGGGTGTCGAAGTTAAGGTTGTTATCTATGGTGATACGTAGTAGTTTGGTAGTTGGATCTGGGGATATGAGAGTACCATTACTGGATGTTACTGTGAAGTCTGTTGGGGGGGGGGGGGCTTACAAGTAGGAGTAAAAAGGAGAAGTTTAGTTTTTTTTTGGTTCAGAAGGAGACAGAGATGTGTAAACCATTGTTCAACTGTGTTAAACACATTTTGGGTAAGGGAGTGAAGTTCAGATATAGATGTGGCTGAGCATATAAGTGTGGAATCATCTGCATATTGTATGCATGTAGCTTGGGGGATTGCTAGGTGAAGGTCGTTGATAAATATAGGAAACAGGAGACGTCCTAATATGGACCCTTGAGGAACACCAATGTAAACGGGCAGATGAGTAGATAGAATGTTATGCCAAAGTACAGCCTATTGTCTGTTATGTAAGTAGGACTGGAACCATTTTATAGCTAATGCATCTAGTGACAGGGATTTGAGGATATTTATAAGTATCTGGTGATTTACCATATCGAATACCTTAGACAGATCTATAAACAGTGCAGAGCAAAGCATATTTAGGTTATGGTTTTTGCTAATACAGTCAGAGATCTATAAACAGTGCAGAGCAAAGCATATTTAGGTTATGGTTTTTGCTAATACAGTCAGTAAAGGAAAGGAGGGCAGTAGTAGTGCTGTGGGAAGGTCTGAAACCATGTTGAGAGTTTGAAAGTAAGTTATTTTGGATTAGGTTGTCTAGCAATTGTCTGTGGATGCATTTCTCCATGATCTTTGCTAAGGGAGAAAGTAGGGCTACGGGACGGTAATTGGAGAGTTCAGTAGAGTTCCCACCCTTGTGAAGGGGGATAATATGGGATACTTTCCAGATTTTAGGGATGTGTCCTTCACTGATGGTTCTGTTGATGAGAATGGAAATGGGCTAGGTGATGGATTTGGCTGCTTTTTGTAGATATTTAGTGGGTAGTTGGTCTGCTGAAGGAGTGCACGGTTTCAGTTTTTGGATAAGGGTAAGAATATATGTTATTGGGACTGGTTGGAAGAGAAATGGAGGGGATGGGTTAGAGTTGGATATAGTTAAGTTCTGAGTAGATAACTGACTGACAAGAGTTTGAATGGCCTCAGTGAAAAAGGTATTGAAGATGCTTAAACTTTCCAGGTATTCCTGTGAATTTCAAACTGAGAGATACCCTTGCCAGCAGACTCTTCTTCTTAGTCAAGAGGTATTGTTATATTGTGGTATAGTATCCTTCATGATGGTCAGTAGCAAACCCTGTTCACAGCTGAATATCACATGCCAATATTTTGGCAATGCAGTCCATTCTGAGTAATACACATGCCCATCATATTTGTCAATGGGAGTGTTACCATTTAAAATAAAGCCTGTAAAACTAGAAGCAGTAATGGCAAAATAATGCACGTCATAGTTGTAAGAGTAGTGTCTATAAAATTACTAAGAATACAAATGAAATGACACTCAAAAACAGTTAAAAGTATAAGCAGTATCGCAGTATCCTGCTCAAGTTTCTCTGGTTTCTTAAAAAACCTAGAATATCTCTACAATGGCACACTCCAAGCTGGGACAAAGGCGGTATTGCATTTTCCAACATAGAATTATATATAAATGCAGCTATTTTTATCATTGTAATTTTATGGATCAGTGATTCACATACATCTTACTAGAAGTCAATACACAAAATTATATTACTAGACACCTGTCCACCATAGTTGTTTGATGGTCAAAAGAGAGGGAGCTATTAGCCCAAGTACCTCACAGCAAGAGGTTCTCCCGTTCAGTTCTTGGCTGGAGTGCGGGGAGTGCCTTCTGTGTGGAGACTGCATGTCCTCCCCGCGGTTGGGTGGGCGTTCGAAAGACATGCGTAAATGGGTATGCCTTCGTTGAGGGTTAAACGTCGAGCTGGCACCTCGGCATTTGTGAAAATCTACTGCCAATCATTAGCGGACCGGAGTTCCGCTGTGGCGACCACTAACTGGGAAAAGCTGAAAGACAACAACAACAACCCAAGTTGCTAACTAGATCTTTGTTTTGTTTTGTAAATGTATATTGTCTAAGACAGTATGATGAGAGGAGGGGTTGTTTATCAAAAGTGATACTACACTTTTTAGCATTTAGTTTGACTTCATTTTAGTACACCAGGAGTTTACAAGGAAGAGTTCATTCTGGAGGTTGTCATAGAATGTCTTAACACCTATCCAAAGTCATCTGCTAACTTTGTTAGTCAGAGGTCTTTGCTTTCTGCGTGGAGACCTGAGATGTGAATCAAATGAACAAATGAGTATGATGTAACTTTAATGTTCACTGTATCTTTAATTTTTAATTGAAGTTTTAATGTGTCTTATTGTGATTGAGCTGTGTTTTATCAGAATGCTTTAAAAGGATTGTGATTTTAACATGTTTTACACACTGAAGAAGGGGTTTCCTGAAAGCCTTGTGAGTTGTGGATTAATAAATTACATTGCTGCTTGCCATTTTGACTCATTGTGTCCGTATTTGGAATTTGTTCTTTTGCTAAAAATAATACCCAGAAGTTACTTCATACCATTTTTCCAACCCCCAGTCTACAAAAGGAAAAAACTTTCCAATGTTCCACCCAGTCAGAAGGTAGCAGCCCAAGAAATTCAAAAGCTGCTAGACAAAAGAGTCATGCAAGGAGTCTCACCAGATCAAATAGAACTCATAACTTACTCTCATTTTTTTTTAGTACCCAAAAAGGCAGGGGACCTGAGATTAGTTGTGGATGTGAGCAAATGGAATCAGTACGTGAAAAAGGCAGTTCCGAATGTTCACAGTTCATTTAATTCTGCCAGTTCTCCGCAAGGATGATTGGATGTGCTCAGTAGATCTTCATGACTTTATATCAAAATAAACAGGCAGTCCCAAAGATATTGACATTTTCAGTTGAGAGCCAGTCATTACCAATTTAGAGCCCTGCCTTTTGGACTCACCACAGCCCCCAGGGTGTTCTTCAAATGTATGGCAGTGTTGGCAGCGTACTTGAGACTAAAAGGATTCTGAGTGTTTCCATATCTAGATGACTGACTCCTCCTCACCCCTTCCATGCATCTCCTTCAAGAATCCAGGGACTGTTTGCTCCAGATTTGTCGCTCACTGGAAAAACAATCAATTATGCCAACTCAAATCTGACACCAGTACAGAGTCTGAAGTTTATTGGCACACATCTGAACATGACAACGCAAATTGCATCCTTACCAACTCATTTCATAAACACACTCAGATCTCAGGTTCATCAAATTCTTTCCTATATGACTCCTTCATCCAGATTCATTCGTCAAGCTGTGGGATCTATGGCAGCAGCAGTAGTACTTCTTCTCTTAGCTCGATACTATATGCATGTTCTTCAATGGATTCTAGCTGTTCAGTGGTCTATTCGTCAACAACCCCCGTCCTTTCCAGTCAAGCTTACACTGATTTGCAAACACCACATCCATTGTTGGATCCATTCAGACGATATTTATCTAGGTTGACCCATTGTTCTACCGCCTCCATTGGCCATTGTGACTACTAATGCCTTCCAAATGGAGTGGGGGTTCATTACTTGAGAAGGACATTCCAAGGCATGTGGACCTCTCAAGAGAGCAATTCTTGCGTATCAATGCCCTGGAGATGAGAGCACTCCTATTAGCATTGGCAGGCATTTCAAGATGCTCTTCCTCTAGGCACTGTTGCAATTCAGATCGACAACATGTCTGTAATCTGGTACATAACCTCTCTGCAGACAGGGTACTCCTTGTTTGTTTATCAGTGTGTGGCAATGGGTGATCTCCACCAACCCATTTCTAGTTGGCAGTGCACCTTCCAGGGAATACCAGTGTACTAGCAGACAAACTAAGCAGGTTCATTTTGATGCCTCATGAGTGGTCTGTCAGTCAGTGGTGGAGGAAATTTTCCATCATTGGGACCAACCTTGCTGCTACCTCTTTGTGTCCCCCAACAACAAGTGCAGCAGGTATTTTGCCCTTATCCCCCCCTCAGGGGGAGTGAACGAGAGATGCTGTAGTCTACATTAGGCCATCCAGTCTCCTTTACGCTTATCCCCTGAATTCACTTGATCCCCAAATTCTACAGAAAGCAGTCCACTTGAAGAGCTCAGTCATCCTTAATGCCCCTTACTGGCCTCAACAGATGTGGTTCCCATTTCTTTGGTTGCATCGCTGTCCTCCCTGGATATTGAACTCAACTCCAGATCTCCTCTCACACACCTCAGGGATGAGTCATTCCAGTATCCCAGTCCTCAAACTAACCACATGGTTTCTCCATTTCCAGTAATAACCAGACAGCCCAGACTTTCTCCTCCAGTATGTACCATTCTATTATCCTCACAAAAGGACTCCACCAAGAAGGTTTACAGGAGTAAGTGGAAAATATTTCCCTTGCGGACACTGAGAAGTAATGTTGACCCTTTTCCTCCTGGTCTGTGTTCCTGATTTCCTGGCTACTCTTTTTTTAAAGAAGGAGCTAGTTTTTCTATGATTAAACTACAATTGGCAGACATTTCAGATTTTCGTGTAGGAGAAAAAAAATAATGTTTGGCCTCTTCTAAGTTATTTAAAGCTTTTCTGAAAGGCATCTTTCTCCTTAGACCGCCAATAAAGGATGCATCACCTCCCTGGGATCTGACTGTAGTGCTACAAGGTCTGACTCAGAAACTCTTTGAACCTTCAGCAAAAAATGATTTAAAATTCCTCTCATGGAAAACAGCCCTTTTAGTAGCTATCACTTCTGTAAAAAGAATTTCTGAACTCCAGGCTGTTTCATCAAAGACTCCCTACATTGTTTTCCATAAAGACAGAGTAACTTTATGAACAAAACCCTTCCTTTTTACCTCAAGTGGTCTCAGAATCTAACATTAACCAATCCATCCATTTACCTGTTTTCTTTCCAAATTTTTCAAACAAAGGAGAATCCATGCTACATCGTCTGTATGTGTACAGGCAATTTACACAGAAAGAAACTAATTAGAAAATCAGATCAGCTTTTTGTATCTTTTTCATCAAATTGACTGGGTTATCCAGTGTCTAAAGTTACATTGATTACGTAGGTAACTGATTGCATTTCTTGGATCAGTTCTCAACAAGGTATTTCCTTACCAAGACTGCCTAAAACCTGCTGAACTAGACCCATGGCCACTTCATCTGTCTATTGGTCAAGAACTTCTGTTGATATTTGCACAACAGCCACATGATCCTTTGCTCATACCTTTGTTGCTCATTACAAATTGGATCTAATATCCAGAAGCAGAGCTACCATTGCCTCAGTGGTTCTCCGGAATATCCTTCCGTGAGGGCCATCCAAGATTAATGTAGCTGGGAAATCTGTCCCATTCATTGAGAAAGAATAAAAAGGACATCAGATTTAAAAGTTATGTACTCACCATAACTGGGCATCTGTTATCCATTTTCATTCTTCCTCAACTTCCTCCCCGCATCTATTCCCCTTTCTAAAATCTTCTGGAAGAATCTGTTGGACTAATTATTGGAACTTACAGCTCAGGGTTTGAGCCCTATTGTTTGAGCTATCCCTTTCTGTGTCTAATTTGTGGGGTTTTTATTGCAACAAACGTGATCTGAGATATTAGGGATGGACTGGGGCATTATGGGTTGAGGGAGGAGCTTGAGAGTTGGATCCCAAAGTATGAGGCTGAGTTGAATCGGAGGATGGGATCCATAACCTATTAATTGAGGAAGAATGAAAATGGACAAAACAGATGCGTAGTTATGGTGACTACATAACTTTTAATTAAAAGTTTGAGACATTTGTCTGCAAGGGCATGTTTAACACTATTAATGAAGCAACCAGATATATTGTCTGGTCCCATGAGTAAATATTTTTGGTCTTGGTTAGCACTTTAAGTAAATTATCTTTAGAAGTAATTGGGGGAGTATGGGATTCAGATATTTCAAGGCTTTGATTAGAAGTCTCAGGGATAAAGTTAGCACTAAATTTGAAAGGATATTGGCAATGTCATTTGGGTCAGAATAGGAGACTCCATTGTGAATAAGTTCTGAGCAATGTAAGGATTTTTCTTTTTCATTCTTGACATCGCTAAATAATTTGTAATTATCTTTGTTTTCACAGGCCATCCTAAGTTCATTAGCTCCTTTAGCAGACCCGATATTGTTCATTTTTTTTTTTTGTAAGACTTTTGCCATTGTTCTTGAGAATATGACTTTTGGAACTGCTAAAACTTTTAAGATGTTTGTTTCTTTTGTATTACAGTTTATTATGGTAGTGTACCACCGTGGGGGGGGGGGTTAAATTTCCATAATACTTGGTTCTGTAGGGACTGCTAGCTCTATGCATTTTTCTGTGGGTGTATAATTCCTTTCTGAAGTTTGCTGCTGTACTAATGTGTAGGGGAGGTGCAGTCTTAAGCGTTTTTTTATGTTTCTTGACATAATAAGTTGAGGTTAGCATGTTTGCAGCCCTTAAATTCAGTGGGGTTTCTTGTAGGAGCTATTGGGAGTTCAAAGGAGAAGGTCATAAGTTTATGGTCAGACCTCACTAGGAAAGGTGGTAGCAGAGAAGTAGTGCAAAAGGCAGCCATATTTGTTAAGCATTATGTCAAGAATGCTGTTCCCTCGTGTAGGTTTATTTGCCAACTGCTCAAGGTCATTTTTGTTACATCTAGGGGTTTTGGGTATAGATGTCACAATTTATTGGAGAGGAATTTGTTACCTAAACTAAAGATGTTTTTGTTAATAGGGAGATCAGTTAGAACACTAAGGAGTCCTAGATGGTTGTCAGGGGCAAATAAGGTGTTTTGTAACAAAAAGTTAGTTGTTAATTAATCCTACCTACAGTGATCTGTAGTGAATTTAAGTTTTTGAGTCCCTGGAAATGTGTCTGGAGGTGATTATGTCTTATGACACATATGGAGACTCCACCACAGTTGCCAACTCTGGTACAGAGTGAGTGCTCTCTTTACATTTAAACCAAGTTTCACTAACTATACATTCATGGATGTTTTCCAAATGCAGGAGTGCCACAAGATCATGTAATTTATTATTTACACTTCTGAAATTAAGGAGCAACACATTAATACAATCTGATTTTGAGTTTGGTGGTTATGTTAGAATGTCCATCAACTGGACTGCTGCCCCAATGTCTTTTTTGTTAGAAAGGGTTTAGCAAGTATGCAAAAGCTGGACTTAGTGAAACAAGTTGGATTGTTGGGGATGTCATTCCATAATGGATCCTCATGGAATGGCAGCTGCTATTCAACCAGTTATTGAACCTAATTATCCTTTCTTTGTAACTAGACATAATTTGAAGTGTAGGAAAGATTCCGCTCAGGACTAGTGTCTTACCTGCATTTGTAACTTGCCTGGAAAGTTTCATCCCATGCTAACATATACTGTATCCTTGTGGAATAGTACAAGCATTTAACCAGTCATTTAAGCCAATTATCTTTTCTTTGTAGCTAGTCATTATTCAAGGTGAAGGAAGGATTCCACTCAGCTCCACTGTCTTACCTGCATTTATAACATGCTTGGAAAGTTTCATCCCATGCTGCCGCATATTGTATCCTTGTGGAATAGCACAAGCATTTAACCAGTTATTGAAGCCAGTTATCTTTTCTTTGTAGCTAGTCATTATTTGAGGTGAAGAAATGATTCCACTCAGCACCACTGTCTTACCTGCATTTAACATGATTGGAAAGTTTTGATATTTTTCTTTGTAGATCCCTCAGAGCTCCACCTCTGAAGTCATGCACTCCACTTGTACAACTAGCATATCACAGCTGTATTTGTCAAGAGCTAGGGTTCTTAGGGCCCTTGTAACATCAGAGATCCTGATGCCTGAAAGACACCTCACTGTAACCCCCTCTCCTTCTCTAGCCTTTGTGAATGACAAGTCAAAGTGTCTGACAACAGACTTGGCTATCACTGAAACATTTTTATTGTTGCCGTGGTTCATAGTGATAGATTTGGAGTGTTTTTTCTCAGGGTGACTCTTTATGGAAGGTATGCATGAGGTGGATTAGTAGTCTGATCTTTGTTGAGACATAGTCTTTTTATTTCTTGGAAGCTGTGGAATTGATCATTTTGCAGCCTCCTCATAAGACATTATGGTGTGATTTGAGAAGCATCATGGTAGATGTGTATGAAGGTCACAGTGTAAGTTTATGGATAAGAGGGAAGCTTCCATATTAGTTAGGTATTCACACCTCTCACAGATGGAATTATTAGTGTTGAGTATAAGTTAAATCATCTCTGAGCGTAAGGCAGTTTATACACTGTATTAGGAGACCTATTGCTAAAATGCTGAAAGAGGTGAAACTAGGAGGCTGACTTTCCTTCTTGTCCAGTGTTTAGATGAGTAAAGAAAATGCAGTTAAAAAATGGAGGAACCTCCCATTCTGATTATCTAGTGCTCACTAGATATAAGGTGAGACTGGGAGGTGCTATCAAAAGTGAAATTATAGTAAGGGCTGGCAACTCGAGACACCAAGTTTAAAAGAGCAACGTGGATTGGCTTGGTAGACACACTGTATTCTGGTTGTAAGGAAATACAGGGGAAGGATAAATATAATTAAATAGCTGAAGGGGAGAATGTTAACAAAATGTTATGTATATACTTACAACAGCCAGTAGGGATAATTATGTTGTAAAATTATCATAAGGGGTAGACAGCAACAGAGGCAGTGGGTTAAAAAACACAAGTACAACATGGTGAGAGAGTGGGAAAATTCTTAAGACACTCAGCTGTGTAATTTGACAGGTTTGAAACCGCCTTAAAGCAAACACAAGTCCTGAAGTAACATGCCACCAACAATTAGACCACTTAAATGACAAACTGCTATGTAATTATTTGCTGAAATTGCAAATATAGATTTAAAAGAGCTTAGGTAAAGTGGATATAGACTGTTAAAATTAACTTAAAAACAGATAAAGAAATGAAAAGTGTTCATTTATCTTTGTTATGTGTATTGGAGCTGTCACAAATCAGTAACAATTTAAAGGATCACCATCAATGCTGCCATGCCCCCTATGGACTGTCCGTCATTCAGGGAACTACCAAAACTGCGCAACTGTTGTCAGCACTTACTACACTAAAATATAACTGGAATTTCATCTGAAGCACCATCATAAGTGGGGTAATGTTTCAAACTGACCACACATGGATGGTGAGAGGAGAAACCTGAGGCCTACTTTAACTCTTTGAAGATAGCTGTAATGTGTAGATGTTTGTCAGAATGATGTATAAATAATTCAGATGTTGTGGATGTCTTAATGGCTTTTATGAGGGGTTTACTCATAGTGCTTATAGAAGGTATAAAAGGTATACCATATGTCTTGCAACTTCTTGTTACTAGTCTTTAGCATATTTAAAGCTATACACCCCCATATATTTTAACTCCTTTTTGTTATAAAATATACTAATTTATGTTAATTGTTTGGAGTAAAATGCTTTACTAACTTTTATTTTAAAAATTGCTGTAAATTTTATACCAAGTATGTAGTGGACATTTACATCAAACATAGTAATTTTTGCATATGTATTACATTTTAATAAATGCATTGGGTCATCCTGCAACAACAGTATTTACATAATAGGTTCACACTTTGGAAGTTTGACATCTGTTTGACAGGTGAGATCTTTCCTCATGGAAGTATACCCTTAAGGAACACTGACTGATTATGCCCTGCACAGCTCTCTCTAATCCCTGTGCTGCCTTCACTAGCTGTTTCTCTTAGTGCAAGTGTCCTGCTAATTAGCTTCTGGCACTTGCATGTCATACTTGCTGCCCGTTGTGGAGATAAAGTTGGTGGAGGGTCTCTCAACGTCTGTACCATAAAAAAATTACTTAGAAGACTACAGGGTCCTTGCTTCTAACACTGATGAGGATAGTCATCTTCTTCCTTTAGCTCATGCTGTATATATATCCCATCCTTTTGAGAAACTCATCGCTTGAAGACATTCCTGTGGACTCCCCCACAGAAACTTGTTAATGACTAAGTCCAGGAGCCTTGAGTTTCTCCTAATGATCCTTCATAATACAGAGGAATATGTTACGAAGAGTCACTACTACTTTGCTGATGATTTGGCACCAACAAGACAAGGAGATTTCTGAACTTTTATAAGAATATATTTGTAAAGCTGGGTGGACAGTAAAAATGTGGTGATGGTGGTGATTTTTGAGTCATTCAAGACAGCGTCAGTCTAGAATATAACTGGATGAAAACAAAAAAGCCAGGATGGGTATACCAGAAAATCCCATTAAGGAGGGCATTAAGAATAGAAATGTGTGTATGAGGTGGTGTGGGTGATATACTTGAGAAAATACTATAAAGGTGAATTGTAGTTTAATGCAACAGACCTCTCAGCTTTTCAGTATATTGATTTATAAGGCTTACTAACTGGTTGGGCATACAGATTTAATCTAGATGATTGTATTACCGATAGGTATGCGTCTACCACAAAAATTTTAAGTGACTTCAGAAGTATGGAGATAGGGGCTAGGGGCTGTAGAATTGATAAAGAAAGATTAAGATTCCTGTTGTAGATACTTGCAGTCCATGTATCCTACCTCCTAAGTTGGGAAGAAGGGGATGAGGGATAACTTGGGAAAGGAAGAAGGTATTTACTTTGAAAAGAAAGAATCCAAGAGAACCAACATTGCAGTATCAAATTAAGCATATTCAAGAAATTATGAAAAAGATGAGAATCACTGGGAGATTATATTTGAATTTGATAAAGGTGGTCATTTGGAACATACTTGTAGTTAAATATGAGGGGTCAGATAATGTACTGAAGAAGGTGGAAGTGGAGAAGGTTAATGTGATATACTTTATTACATATGGGCCTTTTTGGGGGGAGGGGCAGTCATAATTCCAATGGCCAAATACATTCCTACTGAGGAGTCTATATGTCTAGTGTGTGTGTGTGTGTGTGTGTGTGTGTGTGTGTGTGTGTTTATATATGTGTAACACAGCAGAGCTAGCCACCCAACCCAACTATGCAAACCTTGGCTGTAGATGATTGTCACTATTGAAGTGATACCCTGAACCCATCCACTACCGACAGCCACACTGGTTGTTTTTTTTTTTTTTTTTTTTTTTTTACACTCTGCAGTGATTTTGACCTGGTCCAACCCACTCAGTTTGCCCTTGGTATGCTTGGGCTCACTCCTTTTCCATACCCTACCCCCATTCCCATTAACCCCCACATACCCTAAATTTATACCTTGGTCACTCTAATCCTCCCGCTGTAGACCTCCTCTTCCTGGACAAAACCTGTAGTCAAATCTGTCTACCCACTATCTAGCCACTCTCCCTCCTAAAACTACTCATACTGACCTATAACCCCCACACCCTTCCCCACCTTTTACCCCTCACATCTCTTCACCCCCTCACACCTACTCACAAACACCACTTATCCATTTCCTAACTACCTACCCACTTCACTTCCTGGTAGAACTTACCACCACTTGCTCACCATAAGTCACACCACCAAAGCTTCCTCCTCAATCCAGTCTAGAATATTCTTCATAACTAACCTCCACCTTCCATTACAGCTTTTCTCACATCCTGCACTTATTCCTCTTAAACTCCCTCCCCACATACTTGCTAATCCACTCACATAATACTACTTAACTTTACCTCCACTACTCTTCTTCTACTCTTACACTTGTCCTCTTACCATACCACATCACCTCCCAGGAACTTTTCTCCTACCCTAACTAATCCTCCTTCAGGCATACAAACTTTCACACCTTTGAAATAGCTCTGTCTCTATTCAACCACATTAGTCCAGTCATTCTCAAGATCAAGCTAGTCCTCCACCCATCTTACTCCTAAAAAGCGGATCCAAATACCTAACCTCATGCTCTAAAATTCTTCCTCTAGCACAAATCACCAAAAGATTATTCCTTTCAGGAGATATTCACCCAGACCCTGGCCCCCGGACTAGTGCCTCTGCTGACATTCTGCTCCCTACCACTAACTCTCCCCTCCACATTACTAACATTATATCCCCAGAACATACACAGCATTCTTAATTAAGTCAGTGAATTCCATTCATGGATTTCCAGTTGACAGAAACGTGGCTTAAACCCCACAACACTGACACAATTATTCCCCCTGGATAGAATATCTGCCTAGACAGGACACTTAACAAAAAAGCAGAGGTGTAGCTATACTCTGTGCTGGCCAAATTAACATATCCACTGTCAACATCTCCCTCCCCAGCTTTCAACCAGCAGAACTCTTAATAGTCAACTGCAAACTTAGCCACAAAAACCTTGCAGTTGCTACAGTTTATATTTCCCCAAGCAATAATATTCTCATACTTGAACAAATTCTCTCCTGGTTAACTCACTTCATACCTAATGAAACTGTAATACTCGGTGATGTCAGCATTGATTGGCAAACCCTCACCCCCAATTCCCCTAACTACACTATAAATCTTTATGGCTTCACTCAACTCATCACCACTCCAACCCACCTAAGTAAGCCAAACAACTCTGGCACAATCTTGGGACCGGATCCTTATCTCCAATCCTAACCTATACCACAACCCCAAAACACTGCCTGATTCTTTAAGTGATTACTCCCCCATTTGCATCCAAATATATGCCCTACAACAATGTAAATCACACAAATACAAAGACCGTCATACTCTAACTTCGACCCTGTGGTACTCAGTGACAGACACTCCTCCATAAACTGGTCTTTTCTTCTCCACTTACCCCTTGACAGAGCTGTACACAAATTCAACACTATATTCCTTAATATTCTCAACTCCTTGGCTCCCCGCTGGAAAATTAGAATAAAATCCCACTCTGCATCATTGCTGTCAGTCTACTTGCTTTCTAATGCATGAAAGAAATAATGCTTGGAAAATGGGTTAAAATTTAAATCCCAGACTCCCCTACAAAACTACAAACAACTCCATAACCTCACCAAAAAGCAGATCATCAGTGACAAGAAAAACTTCTATCAAAAACCCAATCAAGCCATCACAGGGATCACAAAAAATTTTGAACAACATAAAATTCTGTACCCTGGTAGCCCTAGTTATTCTAACCCTTTTCCCAACAACCCTCCTCTGGAAACCACTACCATTTTTAACTTCTACTTCATTAACTCCATTACCAAATTAACCCACAGTAGTAACACCACTAACCGCTCCTATCCCCAACCTCCCTCAACATATACAAGTACCTTCACACTCAAACCCATCCTCACTACCTACGTAAAGTCTGTTCTCAACAAACTAAAGCAGTGCTGTCCCTCAGCGGATAACCTAAAACCCTACATCCTAAAGCTTGACACTAGCTCTTTAGCTTACCCTGTCTCCATCTTAATCAACTGTTCTCTCTAAGAATCCTCTGTCCCCTCCATCTGGAAACAATTCTGTACCATTCTTATCCACAAGGGAGTACACTCCACTGATTTCTTGAACTACCACTGCATAGCCATTCTATCCCCCTCTCTAAGTTACTAGAAAAATGTATTCATAAGCAACTCCAGGACTAACTACTGCAAGAAAACCTACCCACACCAACCCATCATGGTATCCACTCTAACCACAGCATTACCATTGTTCTAATTTCCTTCACCCAAGCTATCGCATAAGCCAGAGACAATAACAAACTAGTCTTCTGTCTATTCCTAGATCTCTCCAAAGCTTTTGACATGGTCTCCCACCTCAAGCTTATTACCAAACTGTCTGACCTTAATATCTCTAACCCTACCCTGATATGGTTTTCTAGCTGCCTGTCCAACAGGCAGCAGGCTGTCAAATGGCTCTCTTCCTTCTCCCTCTTTCTCCCTGTCAGTGCAGGCATACCACAAGGATCCATTCTCGGACCACTACTATGTAACATTTTCACTAACTGTCTTCATACTTCCTGCCCTCATTCTTCATTCATACAATACGCTGACAACTCCACTATCATCTCCACCTTTGAAAGTCTCTCTGACCTCCACTCACTCACTCAAACAAAACTCCTTTCTCTTTGTCAAAAATTGGCTTACTTACAATCAACTCATAGAACGTTAACAAAAAATACAAACTTCTAATATTTCTTCCAAAGTCCCTTTATCATCATTTGCCATCACATCACTTAACACTGTCATAAACGTTGAAACACATGCTAAACTATTGGGTGTGATCATTGACCACATTAAATTCTCCACATATTAAACTGTGTAAAGAAGACACATCAAAAACTTGGACTGTTTTATAGAAATAAAAAATACCTCACAAATGACTCTAGACTTTCTCTTGCCTATGCCTATCTTCTTCACAGCCTTCTGTATGCCTGTGCTGTCACAACAAACTTACAGTCCTCTCTAAAGACCAGGTTTGAACTCACTCACAGCAAAGTTGCCAGGTTCACTGCAGATCAACTCTACAACTCTCACCACTGCCTATCTTTGCTAACTTTAAATTGGCTAGAATTCTCCCATCTACTCTTACTCCCCCAACTGTCTCCTATTCACTCCATCTTAAACAAACCCACCTCCTGCCCCACCATCTCTTCGCTTATATCCCTGTACACTCCCACCCACTGTCTTCAGAGCTCTGACCAGTTTCTCTTAGCAATCCATAGCCAAAAAAAGGAATAGGACAAAACTTGTATAGCTATTCAGTTGCCCTAGTTGGAACAAACCCCCACTGAATATTAGAAATCTTTCCCACACTCAAAGCTTCACAAAAGCATTAACAGAAACTCTACTAAACTCTTGGATCTGTACATGCCAAAGCCCAAACTTAATCAATTACTGCCTTTCCCCCACTTTTCCTTGTACTTTGTTTTCTGTCCCCTAACTACTCCCTTCAAATTCACCTGTCTTTAACTCTTCTCAATTTACCCCTCAGCTTGCTGACCTGTACTTCTCCATACTCTGTTCTGTGTGCAATTTCTTTTTTGTGCCCACCATTAATTGCTACTAGCTTACTCTCTTCTGCCGAATGATGCCCCACCATTGATTGTACTATGTATTACACATGTCTTCTGTCATGTGCTCAATCAAACTGTGTGTGTCATTCATTTATTTAAAAACCTCCTGTAATTACTGTTATCTTCTGTTTGTAATTTGTTTTCTTATGGAGCTCCCCCCCCCAGGTCTTCGGTGAAAATGGGCTATTGCTCAGTCGGACATACCCGGTTAACAAGTGTCAAAGTAAAAAATAAATAAATAGTGTGTAAAAAATGGGAAAAGGGGTTGTGGATGGAAAAGTGTGTGTGTGTGTGATTTTTTTTATTAGTCTCATTTAAGATGTATTCTGAATGGATAATTACATAGCCTATCCTGAGCTGAAGACATCTATTCTCAATAGAAACCAACTATAATGCAAGTCTCAGACTGTGATAGTCAAGCCTTTGTACCACCTGCTTTGGTACCTACATATATAAAAGGCAACATGACAGTCTCCCTTTCAGACTTCATTTAAAAAATTCAGAAAACAACACCAGGAAATACATTAACAAAACACACATGACCGTTTTTTTGTTCTGCCTTTAAGGATTACAATTCATCTTAAAGCAGACCCGACCCTACCAGTTTGGCTGCTTCAGACCATGGTATGTGTGCCATTACATAGTACAGGTCTAAAAATGTTGCTTTAGTAAAATGTATAGGATTTACTGCTGGTGCAGTGGTGCAGCATAGCTTAGCCTGAGCTGAAGTCGTGTGTGTGTGTGTATATATATATATATATATATATATATATATATATGTGTGTGTGTGTGTGTGTGTGTGTGTATATATATATATATATATATATATATATATGTGTGTGTGTATATATATATATATATATATATATATATATATATATATATCTTTTATAATAAAATGGCCCAAGTGGAAAATAAGTGTAGTGCAACATGTCAGGCTGTGATAGGATAGTAAAAGGTCTGTGAACCCTTTCATTTTGTTTCTGTGTATAAAAGTCCATATGTTAGTTTCTCCTTTAAGACTGAATTTGTCAGTATGTGAAGAAGGGATGTTCATTTGTGTAATACACTTAGACTTCTAGTTTGTCATTATAAGTTACAGTGCTGAGCAGTGTGTTGAATTTGACTATACCATTGTGGCTGCTTCAAACAGTGGAGTTAGCTGCACTGGTGGCATGGAGAGCGAGGGTCTTGATTGTTGGCCGAATAACATGAATTCAAATACACAAGCTGAAAACTTCAATATAACAATAAAACCAATAAACCAGAACGGACAAACTTCCACCAGGCCAAATCAAACAATGAAATTCAAATAGTGATTCATATTTCACAGCTCAGGTACAGAGGATGGATGTGCTCATCTTAGGGGGGAAGGAGGGTGCGTGCTCCAGGGCACATATGGGCTGGTTGATTTCCATGGTGGAGACAAAGAGGAATCATTTGCATGGTGTCTTCTATGAATGGATGGTTGGAGTAGTCATGCTGCCCCTAAATCCTTGCAGAAGTGATAGGGGCTACAGCACTGATGCCTATTGGATAGTGTTGATAATTTATATATTTTCACAATTAGTAGAAACAGAATATAGTGCAGGTTGTCTGTTTGGCACATTCTGTCAGGTAGCTGTGTATACTGTTAATTCAGGGTTATGTTTCTGAAACAGTTTGACATTTTCTAGTCACACTTTTGGAAAACAAATCTGGATATTAATTTGCAAGTATAGATAGGCTTTGCTTTTAAGTGCAAAGGTAATAGAAAAGTTGTGATAAATTTTTTTTATAGACAGATCCCCACAAACAGAAACACACATCGTCCCTGATATTCTATATCAGTGAATGTTTAATTGTGGATCAAGTGACAGTAGCAGTCAGTCACTTTCACTCATAGCCTACTTTTCTCTACACCAGCCAAAGACAAGACACTTTTTCTATGCATTTTTGGTAGCTGATTATAATGAAAGTGAAGAATTAATTACCCCTGCAATGTATTTCATCTTGTTGCTATCAAACGTATACACTGCTCCCCAAAAGCCACAGCAGTGTCTGGTTAACACTGATCATATAATTGCGGTTTGCTTTCAGACATTGCCTTCCTCCCATAAAATGACATATTCTGTTGTATGTATGATGTGAGATTGAGAGGAAGTTGAGAGACATAGCGGCCACAGTCATGTACTTTAACCTTTTGCTGTCAGACATGTACACTCACCCTCCTTTCAAGCCATATCCATGATTATGATCATATTGTAGCCATTTTCTTTCACATATAGCCTATCCCACTAATAAAATGTTAGCCACTACTCTGTGCATGCTTTTGATTTTAATATTGAAGAAAGTGAAAGACATAATAGTGACAGTAATGTGTTTCATTTTGTTGCTGTCAGATACATACATTGCCCCCAGTCAGGCCATAGCCTTGGTGAATTGCCCTTTGCTGTGATAACCTGCCTCCCCACAAATACAGATATAGCCTCTCTGTGTTTACAGCTGGTGTTTAATAAAATTGTGTAATACAAAAAGTCAAATTATCACTTAAGACACAGGTAACCATATATTAATAGAAAAGACAAACCATAGTAACATTTTTTTTCCATTTACATACATTACACATGTTTTATTTCTTTATAACTATTATCTGTGCAACTTTATATAAATTGCTCAATTCCTGCCTTCCCTTAAACCTCACTCCTCCTTTTGAACATTATTCTTCAGGTATTGTTCCCACAATTTCCATTTACTTCTGTGTAATTTGCTCCTTCCCTTTTCTAAAAATTCCTCTTTAGACTTTGATTTCTATTATCAAGTAATTGATATTTTGGGACCCAAAATAATTAAACGTAACAGTGCCTTACTATGTCTTGGTAATTCAAATCATATGTCCCTACTCAAAAGAATCATTTCCTTAGTTACAGCCATTTGTTCACCCAATACTTCTGACAGAGTACTCTTAAGTGAATTTTTAAATCTGCCAACTGTTTACATTCCCAAAACATATGATCTCAGTTATCTCTTTTTTTCCCCATCACATCTCCAGTATTTGCTGTCTACCTGAGGAAAACTTATTTGAAGTTTGCTTGGGGTATATAAATACCTATGCAAACACTTCCAAGCAGAAATCCTAAATCTTCTGGACTTTGTTGCATATTTGGTAGCCATACATATGTCCTTCCATTGTTCCCTTATAAGTTGTTTTTTACAGTCTCTTTTCTCAGTCTTTTCTAACCTCCTCTGATTGATTCTTGTTATGATGAAGTAATTTACATACCCTACTAGTGCTCCCTTTTTAACAACAGTTTTGTTCTAGATTCCACTAAATGCTCTACCAGAACAGGTCTTTCACTTATGATTCCCCTATCTCTTTATATATGCCTATAATCTGATATCAATCCCTGGTAGGGAAGGCAGTTTCCAGCATGCAGTCCAAACAACCTCATGCCACATCCCACTCTGTCACCTTTCCTTCTCTAATTATTTCCTCCCAGCACCTTGCTTCCTTTGCCAGCTTTCTCCAGTAAATTCCTGCCTCCTCTTGCCTATTTTTGTACCCCTTCTTCTAGTCATCCCTATTGACAATCTCCTTTTTCATCTTGGTTTAGTTCTTGGAATAGTTTTTACTACTTATAAGTATAATGTTCTGTATGATTGTTAATATTTTTTTAAAGATCTGCATCCAGATCTCCTTCTCTCTTTATTTCTTGAACTTCTACTCTGCTTCATCATTATCCCTTTCCACTTTGAATTATAAACGTCTGTTTGTGTTGTGTAGCCGTAAAATATCCATTCAAATCAGGTAATCCTAAACCACCTTGCGTTGTTGAAAGGATCAGTTTATCTCAGTGAACTCTTGCCCTCTTTCACTCCCAAATAAATGTCTTCAACTCTTTAATTATTGACCAAAACTTCTCTTCTGGATGAAAAAAATTGCTGACCTGTATATAAAACTGAAGTGACTAAAACATTTTCACTGCTTGTATCTTACTATCCATATCCATAAACAAGAGCTGCCACTTTCTCAGTTTTTGTATTATCTTTTGTCTCTTCCCACATATCCTTAGCTGCCATAACAGAAGCCTTTATAATCTATACTCTTAAATACTTCATCTTATCATGTCTCAATAAATGAGTATTGCTTGCTGAACCAATTTGTGCGCGGGTATATAATGCATGTCTATAGCCTTTGTTTTATCTTCATTAATTTTATATCCCAAAAAGACTTGAAACTGTCTCAGAAATGGTCCACAGCACTGAGATGTCCTTTTCTGGATTTATCAGTTACAAAATATTATCATTTGCAAAGAATACCTACTTCTTGATTATCATATGAATTATATTCATGAATTTCTGAGTCCCTTCTTTTATTTGCCAGTGGCTCTAAATATAAAGCAAATAAAGGGGAAAGAGGAAAAGGGGCCACTGCTGGTTCCTGTGTTCAAACACAACTTTATCTGAGAGGAACTGGTTCCTGTGTTCAAACACAACTTTATCTGAGAGGAACCCTCCCACTTTAATTTTTGCCTCAGTCTTGTTATTGAATCGGAATGCAAATGCTTCCATTGTCCTACTTATATTATCTCAACTTACTCTGTTGAATGCTTTCCTCACATCAAGACCCAACAACAACAGCAGTATTTTCCTATATTCTGCTTCCTGCTGGATCATCATTGTACTGTTAATTTCAAATGCTTGCCTCATGCCCACAAAACCACATTGATCCATATATATCAATTTTGGCAGCACCTTTGCTATCCTGCTAGCTAATATAGACATAAACACTTTATAGTCATGGTTTAAAATTGAAATGAGTCTGTATGAAACTGGGCCTACTCTGGTGTTTAATCGTGATAAAATTGAAAGAAATAAATGCCTCAGTAGTGTTTTTGAATTTTTGCTCTCAGATACATGCACATTGCCTGCCAACAAGCCATATAAGTGATTATTTGACATAGTCTGTCCCCCCTGAAAAAGATAGACACATTCTCTGCACATTTTTGATGTCTTAGTGTGAAGAGACTGAAAAATAATTATGGCTATGGTAATGTATTTTAGGTTGTTGCTCTATATAGTGTCCCTTGACAAGCTGTGTCGATGTTTAACAGTGATCATGAAACTGCTCCCTAAAAAATATTCTGATCATTCAGATGAAAGATACAATAGCCACATTAATGTATTTCAGTCTGATTCTGCCATTCACATCCCCCACCCATGCAGCCATATTCCGTATATGCTATAACCATACCTTTCAGCAGTCCAGAATTTCACGGAATGTACAGATTTTGACTCATATTTTTGATCTGTTCTTCATGCCGTTTGTGTTTTTCTGGAAAATCATTGAGGACTGAAGGTACAAAAAAATGACAGACATTCAGACTTCATATCCTTCAGAAAAATTCCTGCAAATGCAAGACCTGTTGTTCTAGCAACTATTTAAGTATATAAGAGTAATATTTAAAATATGTCCCTGATGTTGGGCCTTTGTCCCCACAGTATTTATTTTATGTATTTATATTATTTTGCTTTTTTTTACCGGATTTGTCCAACTGGGTTTAGTCATAAAATCCTTTTCTGTGGTGGCTCAGGGAGAAAAGTTCCAACATATTACAAACATTTTTATACAGACATTCAGTAATATCCAATGGACAGACATTAAATAATATATGTTAATAATTATACATACATTTTCTAATTTGATCATATTCATATGAATGTAATGGTAACTGTTACAACATTAAAGATGCTTTTGCATTACTAAATGTTGAACAGTTGGCCATTTGAAGAGATGCATTAGTGGGTTTGTAAGATATAGAATTGACCATGTGATTAGTGCTTAGAAATTCAAAGAAGTGGAAGTGAGGTAAGGAACTAGGTAGGGCAGAAAATGTTAATATACTAGTTAAGAGGAGAGGTATGAAGCAGGTTCATAGACAATTGTATATGTGGCTGTCATAAGATTTATTAGAAGTAAAGAGGTTGAGGGTGCATTCTTTGACAAAATAATGTATATAGCTGGGAGATGCTAGTAAAACTATTCCTGGATTAGTGAAGACTGGGTGTGGGGTATAGGACTCTGAATGAAGAGAAATGGATTGATGATATGGCAAGCTAAAGATAACAGTGGCATTTATCCTGGAGAGGTATAGGAGCAGATCCATTGAGCTGATAGATGAAGTTTTAGTTGTGTTTTATTTTTTTGCTTTGTCCGTAACTGTTTCACTAAGATGTTGAAAAGTATGGCTGTTACCACCACCCAAAGATACATCTGGTGTCTTGTCAGTATATATCAAAGTAGAAATAGACCATTCTTGGAGAACAAGGCATCTGTTGTTCTGTGACTAGAGATCTAAAGGTAAGATGTTGTCAGATACTCTGTGTTCATATCATATTAGACACAAGACTTGGACTGACTAGACCTGTCCTGTGACTGTATTTGGTGTGGGGAATGAGAAAATAGGCTAATAAAAATGGAGTCTCACGTCTGGATTATAATTCCTATTAATGTAAGCTGACATCTGAAAAAAACAGTTCTTTAATTTGTATAATGAAATTACTGGCAACATAACCGCAGAAAAATTCCTTCAAGATAATTTTAAAAACCATTTTCCTACATATTAAGAAAATAGAAAAGCAACCTGTCTCTGTGCCTGCTGTTATAGTTATGATTACTGTATGGAAATGAGAGGTAACTCCTAGCCTATAGTTAAGTAGTAATTTCTTCTAAAAAAAAACAAAATTAACCTTCTTGGGACTTGGATTTTGTTAACCCTCCCTCCCTTTAAACCATCACATTTGTTGGACTTGTGTCTCATAGGAATTATCTTTATTTGTGGTAGCTGTTTCAGGGAAGTGAATCTCTCTGAAATGCAGGCTTTGTTGTGTAAATCTTTTACAATACTCCTTAATTAGAGATCATCATAAAAAAATCTTACTTTTATGCTAAATATGTTTTTTTGCTACTTTCTTGAAACAGTTCGACTTCCAGTGTTTTTCCTAATTGCCAGAATGTTTGAGAACATTTATTACTGACTGTAAATTTTCATAGACAGTATTATACCAGTATTGCTTACTTTCCAGAAATCTGATCAACCTTTCTTCTTCATGAAAAGAGAAGAGGGGTTGCCTGTTGCTAAGCAAACTATCAAACTGTCCTTTTGTGTACTGCCTTTTATTACAATAAATACAGTATCAAGGATTATGATTGTATCCATTCACAATCAACTAGATGTGTTTAAGATATAGCTGTCAAGACATTTACCTGGACAGTAAAGTTTGAGTGGTAGGCATTGACATCCATGTAGATAATGCACAACAATGGATTATTTACTGGAGAGGCATAATCGTAATTCTTTATAGTGCGTTGAATTTTACCTGCTCCCATCTACTACAAAAATTAGAGAAAAAAGTTAAAAGCACATACTGCTACAAAGAGTCTGGCTACCACTGAATAGCAGCAGTAAGCCTAAACACCTTTAAACACTGTTAAATATGTCATTCATCCTTTCTTGAAATCCCTTTAGGGGATTTGAAGTCTCAAAAAACTGTTACAGGTGATCTCATTGCTGCTTGCCTAGAAATCTCCCACTACCTCATCTCAGTACCTATATTGGTAAGAGATTACTGCACCAGTACACGTGGGACCAAAACAACTAAAAGAAAAGATGTCTGGACCCATTTACATTTGGATACATGTCACTTTACTGGTGAGTACCCAGATTATATGATTTACTGCTATAGTGACCTTTTCTTCAGTACTCTGCTGTGGTACACATGCTTATGCAGTTACTTCCTGGAGGATTTGCAAGGATGTAGACCGTATTTCAGCAGCCATATATATAGATAGAAAGATTAGAAGAGCTTAACATGCATGTTCTTGAAAAAGAGGTGTGCTGCATAATATATACTTCTAAAGGTCCACATAGCCCACTTGAATACAATCTTTCATAAATATGTATAAGCCTGGGGAGATCCAGATCTTGCAGTATTGGGAGCAGATGATGGATTTTAGTAGCTCACAAACATTCAAAAAATGTCAGAGGATATCTGGGCTTCATAATGGCTAGTTTTTAAAGGGTCTTGTCAAATAGTTTGCACTGTAAGAATATTGAAAAGGATGACAGTTCTGCCAAAGTCCATACCAAGGTGAATATAATTTTGATGGAAGCCAGATCTGATGGCTGAATCCTTTTCACTTAATGAATAGGGCATACATAGTTTAATGGAGGGTATCAAGCATTCTTGTAATGAAATAGAGAGTGGGAGAGAAACATGGCCATATCATTGGCCTGACATAAATTTGAAGCCTTATTTACCTTGTTTAGATATTTTAACAACATCTGGGGGATTTTGAATATTTGGGTTGAAATTGTTGCATATATAATTTTATACTCTTGAGTATGTTGAGAACAGTATACCTGACAATCACCATGGCTTGCTAGAAGTATGTGGATGAGGAGCGTGCATTTGATACATACATTGTATGAGATGTCTCTAGCTATCTTCTTTGAAAAGTGAGTTGCAAGAATTATGGCTAAGTTAAGGTGTGAGAAGATTAAGTGTATATCCAGCCTCATTTTGATTACAAACTGTCAAGATAACAGATGGGTTTGAAAAGAAAGGACTCTTCATATCCGGTTTGTGCTTGCAAAAAAAAAAAAAAAAATACATGATGAGGATGATTTGTAGTAATATCAGCAACAGAAGAGGATTTTAGTGGACTAAGAGAGGTGCGTGTATTACTGAGGATTTTTGTCCAGCAAGGATAAATACCCAGGATTGTGTAACAACTGATTCATGCCTCTTGGCCACTGAATGAAGGGATGGATCAGCAGATGGTTAGAGGGAAAGGGATTTGCTGACTCTGGTGAGTCTGTTTTTCTTTCTGTGTATTTGAACAACCATGTTCTCATATTGGGATATTGTTGTGCATCTCTGCCTTTCATCTGTTTACTACATTGCATGTATTACTATACATCAGACTGAGACTGAATGTGGGTTTATTTCATTTTGTTTAAACTATGGATATTTTTTGTGTGGACTATTTCTGTAGTCAAATTTCTCTGAAGTACATGATAATAAAAAGATACAATTTGAAGATGCAAAGTGGGTGTGGAGAGAAGTTAATGAATGACCAGAATAAACTATCAGAAGAGATGGTGATGGAAATCAAGTATGTATGGGACCAATATTATTAATTCCCCTTGAGGGGGGAAATAAGTTGATGCTTAAGTAAGATTTGTACATTGTCATATTTGTAAAAAAAACGTTGGACTGGGTTTAAGTGATCTCTTGCTTGTTTTCAGAATTACTGTTTCTTTCTTTTTTTTTAATTTGCAGTACATGATTATTAATCCAATGCATTTTGAGATATGAGCACCAGCAGTAGATGACATTTGAAATGTATAGTCTACATGGTTTTATTTATTTTTCGTGATACATATGTATTTGTGCATTTTATCTCTTAGAATTGAAGGAGAGTCTGTCACGCATGGGGTCAGATTTGAAGCAAGGTTTTATCAGCTCCTTGAAGAGTGCATGGCAGACACTGAATGAATTTGCACGTGCACACACATCCTCTCAGCAGCTACAAGCTGAACTAGAGAAAGTAGCACACCAGATCAAAGAAGAAGAAGAAAAACAAGTGGTTGAAGGTAACATCAGAAATAAAGTTTTGCCAGTTAAGAGGTTCAGTTTGATAATAAGCATATTTTTTATTCCATGGCTGCAGTTATCTGATTAATAAAAGAAATCTGTGTAAATTTTTTTAAAGTCTGGTTTAATAATCAGATTCTCTGACTCATGACTGCATTGATCAGGTTTATTAAAGAACACAGTTTTCCGTTCTGCAGTAGAGGTGAGAAATGTTTGCATGTCAGGTATTTTTCCTTGTTAGTGAGAGGGAGGCTATGAGAGTCGAATGTTATATGAACTCTCTCCTTTATTTTCCCATATATGAAATAAAATTATTCATTTGCGACTGTAAGGATACAAGCTTGTCTTTGTCATATCCCTTGCATATATGAGTTGAGGAAAGTTAAACTGTTCTAACCATTTAGAAACTGGAGCTCCTCTCCATTTTCATGACTGTTACCACTACGATTTTTTTCTTCCATTTTCTTATTTTCCCTCCCTCCTTTTTCCCTTCTGCTGTCTCCAAGGGTATACCTTTAAAGATCGTCAGGGAAAACTTCCCCCTCTACTGTCTCATCTATTTCTATTAATCTTACTGTATTTTCTCTCAAATACTTTCCTCTCTTGTCCGTAGATCATTCTAAATTCCCATATGTTTCCCAAGTGATCTATGTTTGTTTTCAAGCTTTCCCTGTTACCCACTCTGCACCTCCCATTCCCTTTGCTTCAATTCTTGCATTTGTGTTTTTACCTCCCTATAGTCAGGGATTCCATAATCTTTCACTTGTGAGTAATCCCTTGTCTTCCCACTTGCATTAGCATATAAAACAGTTTTCTTGTTGAGGCCATCTTGATTTAGGCCCAGTCTAGCTCCTAAAAGGAGCAAGTCTTTGTCTAATTGTACTGTATCTTGGGTTAGGCTCCCATTTATGGTTTTCAGTCTGTCATTATAGTTCTTGAGCAGTCTACAGTCCCCACTTCCCTTTACATTATATATCACTTCTCCAACAATCCAGGGATGTAGCTGGGAACATTTTATGTGACCTACATGTGGGTGTAAAAATATTTTAGGAGACATTTCCAACCAAATATTCTAAATGTTCTTGAGTTAGTTGCAAATCTTGATGCTTACCAAATTCCTATGATTCTCATCATGAGTATACTTGCCCTGTTTGCTTCTCCCTTGCTTTCTTCAGTGTAGTTATCTGTTATACATCCTCTACTAATTACCTGTTTCATTGTTGCTTTTTTTGGTCTGGCTTCCATTAGGACCTGCACCAGTTATAGGATTTCACCCATGTCCTTTGTTTGTTTTTGATGCCTCCTGAGTTTACTTATAAGACCCATAAAAGAGAGCCTGTCACTTTTCTTCATGTGAAACCTCTGTACTGGCTTGTTCCCTTGCTATTAAAAAATTATGTACAGTTGGAGGTGGCCAAAATGGCGAGCCGTTAACAGCACTGATTTTTTACTCTGCTTCCTTTTTAATAATTTTGACAGGAATTTTCTGTCAAAAATCAATCAGCTCTCTTCAGAATAAGATGGATGTATAATTAAAATTCTCTTCAAGAAGAATTAAATTTGAAATATTTTATACCATCTTTTCCTATCAGAGTAATACTAAAGATTTATACCATTCAGAATTAGCCATTTTAAACCTAGTGCACTGCATTCTGCAATGAAAAAAGACATAATCTATTCTCAGCCGCAAAAATTATCTTTCACTGAAGTTAGACAAACTAGATAACAAAATAAACAACATTAAAGATGAAATTAAAAAACAGGTAGAAGTACTAAGTGAAGTTCTTAAGATTTCGAGTGTTGAGGAAGCTATGAATGATTTTGATGGAAGAATGACAGAGTGGAAAACATATGGAATTTGTTCTTAGACAAAAATGTATTTATGGAAAACAAATTGAAGATCCAGAAGAGACAACATTAGGATTTATGGTATTCCAGAGAGAGAAGAAGCTGGATAATCCAGTTTTTGAACACCTGGCTGCCTAATATACTAAACTTACCTGAAGCCCTTTCTTTTAGTACAGAGAAGGCTCACAGATCATTACCTAACACCCCCTTAAAGAAAAATCCTCCATCTCCAAGGTCAGTGATAGTAAAATTTATTTCTAGTCAAGATAAAGATTTAGTTCTGAGGACTGCTTGGGCAAATTATCTGATTAAATAAAAGAAAATATAAGATTTGACAATGATTACTCTTCGACTGTCTTGACAAAAAGGAAAGCTTGCATTCCTCTTACAAAAAACTTGAAAAAAAATAACATCAAAGCGCAGCTTTTGTTTCCTGCAAAACTAAAGATATCTTTTTCTGATGTTCAGAAAACTTTCAATATTCTAGAAGATGTTAGTGAGAATCCACTGAAAAATAAACTTTTAGAAAAAAAATCGAAGAAATGGACTGGAATTTACCTTCCCTGAAGAGAAATGCTACCAGAAATGGATGATCACTTAATGATAAGAACAGTAAAAAACTAAAAGCCAAGTGAAAACTTAAATCTGATGTTGTTAGTTTTTATTCTATCCTCAACCGTTGGGTTCGGATCCAACTTTGCCATTACTAAAGCTCATGGTAAACAAAAAGCTCTCTAGCTTCTCCCTTACCCTCAATGCACCAACCACTTTTATATCCTAGATCTTGTTTGCCGCTTTTTGTGAAAACACATGGTCAGCCTTAGCTCTTGAGTTGTGTCGGTTTTCTGATGAAGCTTTCTGCATAGCAGGGGCGAAAACGTTTTGTTTCCAATAAAGAGCGTTAAACCAGTTTGGCTTCTTCGGCTTGAGGGCTTTTTACTTTAGTTTGCTGTTTCCTTGTTTTGTGGTTTCTTGTTGTGTCAGACAAGTGTATTTTTTCTCTTAAAAATCTCTTTAGTATCTTAGATTTCTCTCATATACTTTAATCCCTTACCCTCGTACAGTGCTGCATCTCTGTTACACCATTGTTGGTATTTTTCCCCCTTTTTCCTGTTTATACATGCTGGAGTAGTTCTATTACCATTGTATATATATATATATATATATATATATATATATATATATATATATATATATATATGGGTCTACCTGACATCATCAACAGCGGAAAACACTGACAAGCGAATCGCAAGCGCCAGAAGATCGACAATGCAGAAGACCGACGCGATGGATGAAAACACCGACGCCGAGGATGCCGACATGGGAAAAGGCTCTGTAAGTATGCGGTAGTGACGGACGTTAGGGTGCGAGTAAGGTAAGTGTGGATATTGACGGTCTGTGGGGATAGGGGTGGGTTAAGTGAGTTAGGGTTAGGGACTGGGTTAGGTAAGTGTGCGGTAGTGATAGTCTTTGGGTTAGGGGCGGGTTAAGTGAGTTAGGGTTAGGGTGCGGGTTAGGTAAGTGTGTGGTAGTGATAGTGTTTGGGTTAGGGGTGGGTTAAGTGAGTTAGGGTTAGGGACTGGGTTAGGTAAGTGTGCGGTAGTGATAGTCTTTGGGTTAGGGGCGGGTTAAGTGAGTTAGGGTTAGGGCCGGGTTAGCTGAGTATCGATAGTGACGGACCTTAGGGTTAGGGTTTGGGTTAGGGTTGTAGATAGTTGTGTATGTGTGGTTTAGTGTGGGTTTGTAGGGAGTTTGGTGTGCTTGTGTTGTGTGTGTGGTTTTTGGACAGGGGATGTGTTTTGTTTGTTGATTGTTGTTATTGTGGTGTGTGCAGTGTATGAGGTTTCGTGTTTGTGTACCGTCGGTTATTTCATTTTCGGGCATGTGAGGTTTCGTGTTTTTGCACTGTCGGTTATGTGGTGTCGGTAATTTCGTTGTCGGTGTTCTGGGGTTTCGATTATGTCAGGTAGAACCATATATATACATATATATATATATATATATATATATATATATATATATATATATAAAAACAAAAAAAAAATCTTGTCTTGTATTACTCCTTTTTGGCTACAGTTGCTGGCCTGGCTGAGAAGGGTCCTTTCAGCTTTAAAAAGTGTCTGAAATGTGGGCACAGCTTGCCTCTTTCAGATGCCTGTACTCTTTGTGTATATTGTTTAGGCCCACAGCTTCTTCAGGAGATTGATCCATTTGCCACAATTTCAATCCCATGGCTCTTGTGGATAGAAAAAATAAAACAAGCTTATCCTGAAAGGTTTATTACCATCACCCTTTGGTGAAGCTATTGCTAAGGCTCAGTCCCCCAAGGTTAAAACTAAGTAGTCCTAATCTCAGTCTCCAAAGCCTTCCACTTTCTTGACTCCAACATTGCAGCCTTCTAGGAAGAGATCAAAATTGGATCTGAGAATATCTCAAAGCCCCTCCCCTTCAGATATGAAAAAAACAAAACTGATGGATCCTATATCCTCGGATCCAGCAAAGAAACCTATGGATCAGACTGTTTCAGGTCCCAGTGTTCTTCCAAGAACCAGGTATTCTCTTTCTTTTAATCCTATGTCTTCCAGGGTTTCTTCCCCTTTTATGGAAAGGTGCCTGTCAAAGTCCCCATCCCTTTCCTTATCTTTTTCATCCAGGAGTTTGACTGAGGAAACTGTAGACAGAATGATGTGGAAGTTTCTCTTGGCATAAATCCAGATTTGTTTTTATTGGTTCTTATCACCTTGAGTCAAGAGACCCATCTGTCTACCACACCTTCATACTCCTTCTCTGATCCCTTTGGTTGCTTCAGAGTCCCTGGATCCAAGCCTTTCTGGGTCCATCTGGCTTGGTTCTGAAGATAGCCTTATCTTCAGATCCAAAGCTAACTAGTGAGTGCTCTGGCCCCGACGTCTTCGGAGTCAGATGACTGTAGGATCCAAAGCTTCCTTGTCAGATCTGAGGCATTGGAGTAATTTCTGAAGGTTTTGGAGCTATCTCTGGGCCTTGGTGCTTTGGCACTGGATAGCTCAGCTCCGACTTCCTCTTCAGGGAGATTGTTTTTGGGGCTGAAGAAGACAGAGGTCCAGAAGCCTGCCTTCTCAGCACTGAGGTCTTCCTTCTCTCTGGAGCAGTCTGCCTTTGACGTAGTGAAGAGGGTATTTTCTGCTCCAACAGGACTGACAGACCCACCCCTTCAATCTTCACTCTAGCTTCCAGATGTGTCTGGTGCTTGGAACCTCATCATTCTGTGCCACAGGGACAGCCACCTCGAGAACCCCAAACCACTCAGCAGGGTTTCATTGTGTCTTCTGACATTTCCCCAGAGCAACCCACCAAGGAAATCCCTAGGAAGAGAAAGTACAAGAGAAGGTGCTTCGCTTCTCCACAAGAGTCTTTCACTGAGGATACTGATTTTGATGAGGGTGAAGGTCCCCACAGTCACTTCCGGAAGACATCTCATTTGGAGACCATCCTGGTTATGGGTAACTTTAACTACCTGTCTGTACATTGGGTAAATTATATGTTTACATACACACTCGACCAAAGGTTCTTTGACTTTATTAACTCAAATGCCTTGGAGTAGATAGTTGGCACCTCCACAAGGGGCCCAAACATTCTAGACTTGTTACTCGCCAACATGGCAGAACAGTGCAACACCACAAGTGTGCAGCTCTCCCTGGTGAAGTTTTATCATAAATCAGTGTCTTTTGAAGTAACAAAAGCATCAGATCCCCCTCAGAAGAAATTAGGGTAAAAACCTTCTCCAAAGCCAACTACAGCCACTGACAAGAAGGCATTAATAGCTTCAAAGCTCCTGTCCCCACTGATGGCAAGGATACCTATAGTGGGATATATATACCAATGCATTGTATAAATGTGTATACAATTGTATTGACTCAGATGTTCCTGATAGAACCAAAGCAAGATCCTCAAGAAAGAACAAGCCTGCCTGGTGGACATCTGCCATAAACAGGTTATATAGTAAGAGAAAGAAATTGATGTATAAAAGCAAGAAGGAACAATCTCAGAATTGAAAGCACACCCTTCTCAGCTTGAACAAGCAAATAAGACATTTTGTAAAGTCCTTTAAAGCTAACTGTGACTCTAAATTAAATTAGTTTCCCTAGCTAAGGATAACAATAAGGCATTATTTAACTACACCTAAAACCTTAAAGGAAAAGCCCAGATTTGCACTGAACTGGTAGTGAATGATGTACTGAACCAGTGGAAGTAGCCAACCTGCTAGCAGACAGGTCAGTGAAAACATCTCCCCCGTCCCTGCTTATATATACCACAAAACATTCTTGCCATATAATCTCCACCTATTATCTCTAAAGTGCAGGTCTTATCTGTTCTCTCCAAGGCCAAAATCACAGCTTGTATGGGACCTAATAACATCCCAGGCTGCTTTCTCAGTGGTTTAAAACATGAGTTAGCAACACTATTGGGTACTCTTGTTCAACCAGAACCTAAGCACTGGTTTTGTCCCTGCTGAATGGAAAATGGCTACTGTCATGTCCTTGCACAAGGGGGGTGCATCCACTGACCTTGGAACTATAGACCCATTAGCTTAACCAACCTTATCTGCAAGGCCATGGAGAGAATCATCATGGACCTTATCAACAAGGATATAGGAGACCTTGAAACACTTGACTCGACCCAGTTTGGTTTTGTTAAATGGAGATCCTGCCTGTTGAACCTGGTGGACTTCTTCAAAAGGAAGGCAAATTTGGGCATACGACCTACCTAGACTTGGCCAAGGCCTTTGACACAATCCCCCACTCAGGCATCATTGAACAACTCACCCAACTGGGGGTTAACCCATATACTGGCAGGTGGGTTTCAAACTGGCTCACTGACAGAACACATACAATCAAAATAGGGGACTCCAACTCCACCAGCAGACCTGTTACCAGTGGTGTTCCACAGGGATCGGTGCTGAGGCCACTTTTGTTTGGAATCTACTTCTCAGAAGTAGAGGCAAAAACAAAAGGTCTGTTAAAGTTTGTGGGTGATGCAAATTGGGAGCAGTCATTGAGTCCCTAAATTATGTCAACATTCTACAAGAAGGACTTCTACAAACCTATGATTGGTGGCAAAGTCATGGTCTTAAACTCAGTGCAAAAAAATACATTATTGTCCCCTTTGACAAAGGCAATGTCCTGCAGATTACCATAAAATAACAACACCCTAAGCTCTAAATCAGTGGTGAGGTATTTAGGCACAAAGGTTGAGAGCAACCTTACTTTTGATCACCATGTCTCCAGTGCGGTAAGGAAGGCCTTCTATGTTGCTCATCTGCTAGTCAAGGTCATAGCTTCCAGAATAAATGAGGTTATAACCCCCCCCCAATCAGGCCAATAACAGAGTACAATGCTTCCTTTGATATGTAGCTAAACAGGCACCTGCAGCAACTGGAGAGAACTCAAAGGTTCTTCACGATGAAAATTTAGGGTCTTCAGCACATGTCTCATGTGGACAAACTGAAATCACTGTCAGTATGCTCTGTATCATATAGACTACTCAGAGGTGACCTGTAGTTTGCATACAGAATAACTTCTGATCCTGCGTTAATGGAGATGCTGCACATTCTTAAGTCAAATGGTACACAATTTACTCCCTCTAGGGACCTTAACCTAGCATGTGACATCAACAGGACTTGCTGGAGAGACAGATAATCTCCCAGAGGTTGCCTCTCCTCTAGAATAAACTTCCAATACAGATTAAACGGAACCCCTCATTAACCCTTTTTAAGTGTAACTTGGATGATTATATGGGAAACTGCAAATTCACCCTAGAGGTTTCACCTGTGTCCCTAGACCCTTAAGGGAACAAGGGTTGAACTTGGCAAAGCTTGTAAGGGCCCTAGGGCCATTAGCCTAGTAACCTCCTATGACTGTATCCTTAAACAGAGAGGTGGTTGGACCCATAGCATCCCTTCCCTGGAGGAGTCAGTATTTCTGGAGGCCTTTGGAGCTGATCCATCTACCTCCTGGGATACTCCACTCTTTGATGAGCTGATTGATTTGATCTCTCGGTGGGAGTAGAAAGAGCCTGATTCAGTTGACCCAATATCTAAGAGGCCAAATAGGATTCTGGCTCCAACTGTGGGGAAGGAAGTTTGAAGGAAGGGGGGTACCTGGGAATGGCATGGTCACAGCGGTGGCCACAAAGAAGGAACATGCCGAATAAAGTTCAACCCTCTAACAAGGTGTCCAGGGCAATGGACAAGTTTGGGAAGTGTGTCTGTGCTTCAGAGACTTTGCTGTTAGGTTGCTGAACTGTTTGGCACATTTAATAGGTTGCAAAGTAACTTGATCAAAGAACTTTCAAAATCCCTTTCAGGGACCATTTCTGCTGAGGCCCAATCACCTGTGGACTGTCAGTTGTTTACTCTCAAATCCCTCTTGAATTCATCCATGAAGCTTATTTCTCATGCAGCCAGAGGTGCCTCAAGGGCAGTGGGTTCACGCATATCCATTAGGAGGCATGCCTTGATGCACTTATGTGATTTTGTGGAGCCCTTCAAGTCCTCACTCATCACTGCTTCCTTTGATGGCAGTTCATTGTGTGGCCCAGAAGTGAAGAGCACATTATCCAGGTGTGAGAAGGATGGAAATACCTTCTCTGCAGTGGGTGCATGTTTCTTGATCCCTCAAAGACCCTTTTCCTAGGAATCAATGAGGTGGTCGGAAAATGTTCAGAAAATCCCAGGGTCCTTTTCAGGGCACATATGGAGAAAGTTCTACTAGGGACATAGGGGGATCTGTAATAGATGACATCCCCATGTCAGAGGAGGACCGCAAAACCAGGGGTCCAGAGACTATTTCTCTGATGGACCTTATCAGTGCTCCTGAAAGAAGACCCAATTTTCCCCCTCTGGAGGCAATCTGCGATCAACTATCCCTGTACCAGAGAGCCTGGCTACATACCAAAAGATACATAGGTACAGAAGGTTATTTATTTCCAAAGCTTATATAATTCCCTTTTCTCTTCCACCTCCAACTTTATGGAAAAATTTCTGATGTTCCACTCAATTCAGCGAAGGAAGCAGCACTAGAAATACAAAAGCTGCTAGAAAAGAGAGTCTTCCAAGAGGTCCCACCAGACCAAATAGAATATGGAACTTGCTCAAGATTCTTTTTAGTACAAAGAAAACAGCGGACCGGAGACCAATTTTGGATTTCAGCAGTCAGTTTCACATACAAAGTTTTGGATGGTCACTGTTCAGTCCATTCTCCCCTTTCTGGGCAAGGAAGATTGGATGTGGTAGATGAACTTTCAAGATGCGTACTGTCACATAAAGATGAACAAACAATCCAGAAGGTATTCTGATGCTTTCGACTGGGAGCCAGCCACTACCAGTACAGAACACTGCCCTTTGTTCTCACCACAGCCATCAGGGTGTTTACCAGATGTGTGGCAGTGATGGCAGCTCACTTAAGACTGCAGGGATTCCAAGTGTTTCCATATCTAGATGACTGGTTCATTACCTACCAGATCAGGCATCTGTTACTAAGGGCAAGGGATCAGGCACTTCAGATTTGTTTTCATCTGGGGATAATCATAAATTACAAGTCTCACCTACGACCAACTCAAATTTTGAAATTCATAGGAGCAGTTTTCAACACGACATTAGTGACAGCTTCTCTTTCTCTCTCAAGAGTACAGACTATAAGATTCCAAGTCAGGAGACTAATTTGCAGTACCCGTGTTTCAGCCTGGATGATCCCTCAGGCCTTTAGGTTAATGACAGCTGCCATAATTTTAGTTCCTCTAGCAAGGTTTCATATGAAAATTCTTCAGTGGATGCTAGCAACACAATGGTCCATTTTTCACCAGCGCATGTCAACACAACTAAGGATCACTCAGGCATGCAAAAAATAATGCTGGTGGTGGATACATTTAGATTAAGTTCTACAAGGCCATCCTTTCATTCTCCTTCAGCTCAAGGCTGTAGTGACCACGGACACTTCCCAGAATGGGGCACTTTCTGGAGAGATCAGTGCAAGGCAGTTGGTCCTCCAAAGAGGCCAACTTGCATATCAGTGTGCTAGAGATGAGAGCAATGCTTTTAGCATTGCAGGCCTTCCAGAACCCTTCCCCTTTTGGACAGTTGCGATTCAAGCAGACAATATATCAGTGGTTTGGTACATCAGCAAACAAGGAGGGACCAGCTATTACTCCCCTGTGTTGAAAAGCACTCACTGTGGCAATAGGCAATCTCATCCAACTGTTTTCTCATAGCAACACACATTTGGGGGGAATCCAGTGTGATAGCAGACAAACTGAGGTTGTTAGAATATTTACAAGAATCACTACAATACAAAATTTGGCAATAAAGTGATACAAGAAGACAAAAGTAAGCAAGTTCAAACAATGCAAAAATTAACAAATTCAAACAATAATAAAAGTATCAGGAAAATCAAGTTAAATTGAGCAAGATCCATCAGTTTGAGTGTGGAGCAGCTATAGATTCTATATCTGATATTAAGTACAAAGGGAAAATAAAGCCGAGGAAAGACAAGTAGACAGCAGCTTCGTGAGGTTATAGTTAGTAGCTGGTATGCTTAAAGTGAAGTATAAAAGAATTAGTAATGGTTGAAAAGGGTGTCAGGGAGAATTCATGTAGAGGAAAGGTGTGGTTTAGGTGGTTACGTAGTTAAGAAAAGCAGTACTGGGTCTGAATTTAGGGAAAAGAGAGTTAAGAGATAGCATTAGACAAGGTGGAGCATTTGCAGATCCATTTGAAGAGAAGGTGCATGTGTAGGGCAGTTTTGAATTTAACGGGATGTTGTTCAGAATGGACAGAGGAGGGGGTTGTTCCAAAATATAGCAATAGTCCAGGAGTATAAAAGATTACCTGCAGGTAGATTAGGTGTGAACTTGTAGTAGGTTTTGATTTTCTGATCATAATGACCAAGTGGGGGAGTAAGGGGAAAATAAGGAGCTGAGTGCAGGGCAGTCTTGTGGTTTGTAAATTAGTCTGTGAGAGGTACTTGAAGGTGTAGTAGGTAATATGGGAATTTGAGCCACTGAGAATTTCTTAAGGCTATACAGTGATGGGTTGAATGATGACAGTTAGAAGCAAATTTGGCAATCTTGTTGTAGCAAAACTCTAATTTTATTACAGAGAGGACTGCAGCTTATTTAGTAAAGGGAGCACCATTGGTTAGAGAGGGAAGTAGATAGGAGAGGGCTAAGGCTTGTTTTGTTGATAGGGAGGGGAATTTGTTATGCCTGTAGAGAAGCCCAAGGTTTTTGAGATGTTGGATTGGATATGTAAATCAAATGTTAGATTGTCATCAATTATGGCTCCTAAGAGTTTCATACTAGCTACGAGTTAAATTTTTATTGAGTTCAGTGAGAGAATGTTAAAGTCTAGTAAATTGATAGTGGTACTTTTTTAGGAGTGAACAGCATAAAGTTTGATTTTTTTGATATTTAATGAAAGATGATTTTTGTGGAGCCAAGATTCAACAGTAGAGAAAGCTGTTTGGGCCGTTTGTTGAAGGATGCTGGAGTTGGGTGCGAAGCAGGCTATAGTTGAGTTATCTGCATATTGGACGAAGGAGGTACGTGGTATAGCTTGGTGTAGGTTGTTTATGAATATCTTAAATAGAAGGGGATCAAGGACTGAACCTTGTGGGACACCAGTGGGATTGTGGAGGTGGGGGAGAGTGAGTGCTGCCATTTGACGGCATGTTGCCTATCAGAGAGATGGCTTTTAAACCATGTAAGAGACTGAGAAGACAGCCCTATGGAAGAGATTTGATAGAGTTTAGATTGAATAATGGGGTGGTTGAAAAGTAGTTTGTCTCAGCAAGCTAGGAATATTTTATTCCATGATTAGTTGTTTAAATGCTACTATATTAGTGTGTTTATTACCACGGTTAATGGTTTTGTACATAAGTTAATGTTTTCATTCTTTATTTTCACTTTATATCACAGTTTTTTATCTATTTATTTTAACTGCTTTTATGATATACAGTAGATATAAAATTGTACACACCCCTGTTAAAATGCCAAGTTTTTGCGATATAAAAAAATGAGACCACAATAAATCATTTCAGAACTTTTCCCACCTTTAATGTGACCTGTAACCTGTACAGTTCAATTGAAAAACAAACCTGTTAGGGGAAAAAATATAAAAAAATAAAAAACGTACAGTAAGCTGGTTGCATAAGTGTGCACACCCTTAAACTAATATTTTGTTAAAGTACCTTTTGATTTATTTACAGCATTCAATCTTCTTGGATACACACCTGTCATCAACTAAAGAGACTCTGATTAACCCCAAGTAAAGTTCAGCTGTCCTAGTAGGATTTTCCTGACATTTACTCAGTTGCCTGCTACAGCAAAAGCCATGGTTCGCAGAGAGCTTACAAAGCATTAAAGGGATCTCATTATTGAAAGGTTTCAGTCAGGAGGAAGGTACAAAAAAATATCCACAGCATTGGATCTACAATGGAACACAGTGAAGACAGTCATCAAAAAGTGGAAAAAATATGGGACAACAGTGACGTTGCAAAGAACTGGACGTCCTTCCAAAATTGATGAAAAGGCACGACGAAAGCTGGTCAGGGAGGTGCCAAGAGACCTACAGCAACACTGAAGGACCTGCAGGAATTTCTGGCAAGTAGATGTTGTGTACTACATGTGACAACAATATTCAGTATTCTCCATATGTCTGGACTATGGGGGAGGGTTGCAAGAAGGAGAACTTTTCTTACACAGAAAAACATCCAGGCCCAGCTAAAATTTGCAAAACAATACATGACGTCTCCCAAAAGCATGTGGAAAAATGTGTTATGGTCTGATGAGACCAAGGTTGAACTTTTTGGCCACAATTCAAAAAGGTACGTTTGGCGCAAAAACAACACTTCGCATCACCTAAAGAACACCATCCCCACGGTGAAGCATGGTGGTGGCAGTATCCTGCTTTAGGGTTGTTTTTTTCAGCTGGAACTGGGGCTTTAGTCAAGGTGGATGGAATTATGAACAGTTCCAAATACCAGTCACTTTTGGCCTAAGACCTTCAGGCATCTGCTAGAAAGCTGAAGATGAAGAAGAATTTCACCTTTCAACATGACAATGACCCAAAGCATACATACAGATCAACAAAAGAATGGCTTCATCAGAAGAAACTTAAAGTTTTGGAATGGCTCAGCCACAGCCCAGATCTAAATCCAATAGAAAATATGTGGGGTGACCTGAAGAGGGCTGTGCACAAGAGATGCCCTCGCATTCTGACAGATGTGGAGTGCTTTTGCAAGGAAGTGTGGTAATTATTGCCAAGTCAAGATGTGCCATGCTGATAGACTCCTACCCAGGAAGACTGAATCCTGTAATTAAATCAGAAGGTGCTTCAACAAAGTACTAGTTTAAGGATGTGCACACTTATGCAACCAGCTTATTGTACATTTTTTATTTTTTATATTTTTCCCCTAACAGATTTGTTTTTCAATTAAATTGTGCATGTTATAGGTCACATTAATGGTAGGAAAAGTTTTGGAATGATTTATTGTGGTTCCATTTTTTTATATCACAAATAACCTGACATTTTAACAGGGGGTGTGTACACTTTTTATATTCACTGTAGATGATATCTTTTAAGCGTTTATCTGGTAATGTTAATGGTTGAAATAATCCTTTAAAGAGGGATAGCTTACTTAAATATTTAAAGCTGCATAAAGCTCATACAGTATTTTTGCAAGAAATTCAATTGATTAATAATGATGATAAAAGACTGAGGTTGAAAGAATACTCAATATTGGCTAGTTCTTGTTTTAGATCTAAAAGAAGAGGTACCCTTATGTTGTTGAGAAATGCATTTGTAATGCCTAAAGTAATTAATACCTAGTCAGGTAAAAATGGTATGTTGAGCCTTGTAATTAAATTTAACAAGAAATAAATACATTTCTGAGTTCTTAATGGATTCCAGGGGTTGGAGCTAGAGATGCAAAAAATATTTAGATAATATAGCTTATTATATGAAGGGAGGAGTTGTTATAGCTGGTGATGTTAATTGTATTTTGTCTGATAAGGAGACTGCGGCTAACAGAAAACCTAGAATTTAATTTTCAATGAAACATTTAATATACTTTGTCAACTCAATAAATTGTATTGATATACACAATGTAAAATCTTCTAAAACTCTTCTTTACACTCACTTTTCTTACAGATACAGAACTCAAACTAACATTGATAAGGTTTATATTATGAATAATTGCTGTATATTAAAGAAATATCAATAGTGTCTTGTCCGCTATCTGACCACAATATTATTATACTTGACCTTATATTAAAATCTGATAACCTAATATATCATAATAGAGTCTCAGCATATATTACTAAAGTTAAAGGTTTTAAAGAATGGTTTCTTAGTAAGAATCATAATTTCATAGAAATAAGTATGAATGATGACGTTTCAGATGTCATTCTTTGAGACTCCTTGAAGGCTTACCTGAATGGTAGAATTACAAATTGATATACATGCCAAAAAGGCAATGGCATAGAGAACTAAACACACTTCAGTTTAAAACAGATAATTTAAAGGTAAACTTAAAGCCTAATGATATATCCACTCAATTAGAATTAAAAAAATCTAAATGCAAAATATGTTGAAATTTTAGGTCTCCGTTAGTTTAGAAAAACTAAAACTTCAAACCTATTCAACTAATTATTTGAATCTTCATAAACAAGCTGTTAGGTCAAAAGGAGTGAGTAAATTAAATATTATTAAAGAAATATCTTGTCTTATTAATAATATATTGTTTTTTATTGTTTTATGCCAGTTATTAACGTGGTGGCTTTTATCTCTGCTGCATCAGTGTTTTTATTCTTATTTATTTTATGGTTTCATCACTGTGCTACCTCCTTGGGATTTGTTTTGTAAATATGAAAAAAGGACAGATATTCTTGATGGCTTTAGGATATATTATGAAAATATAAATAGCAATATTTTTGTCAATGATAATATGGTTGATTTATTCTTAAAAATATACAAGTGAAATTAACAAATGAACAAATGGAAAAAATTGATAAAACATTTTTTTAAGAGAAGTTAAAGATCAAAAAAAAATTAAAAGATATTAAGGCACCCAGATTAAATGGCATAATTCCACAGATATATAAACTATTGGATAATGTGGGTAATATATTACTTAGCTTTTAAAGAAATTAAAAATGCATCTGAAGTTCTCCCATCATGGAAATATCTCATTTTAAAGTAGGTGGTACAAGAGAATAAGGATTCTTCACAATAATTCTTCTTACTGTCCTATCTCACTTCTTAATGTTGATTATAAGCTGTTTATGTCCATCTAAGCTAATGTAATAAATGTAATTTTGCCACAATTGATTAACAATGATCAAACTGGATTAATTTTAAACAGACAAGATAATATAATTAGACTAAATACTCTAATTGGTTATGCAAATAAAAATAAGAAATCTCAGTTATTAGTTTGGATTTTGATAAAGCATTTGATTCTGTAAATTGGGGTTAACTTTTGAAAGTAATTAAGGAATATATTTTTTGTTGAGTTTATATCTTTAATTTCTAAGTTTTACAAAGACTCTTATTCTTTTGCTTAAATAGGTTGTTTTCTTCTAAATCTTTTAAAATACAAAGAGATGAAACAGGGTTGTCCATTATCACCATTGATGTTCTTCATGTTTCACTGTTACAGTCATCACATTTGGGTTATCCCTGCCAGGGTAGCCCTCGGCTGGCCTGAATACCAGCGACTTAGTATTTCTGTGTCAGTTGCTATCGCTTGAGGACTGACGTCAGGTCATCATTGGTATAAAGGAAGGCAGCCGATGCCATTACATCGGTCTTTCTTGCCGTGGAGCCCGAAGCAGAAGCAGTTCGCACGAGTGCCAGTTGGCTGCTGAGTTTTGTTTCCGAATTGAAGTTTAATTCTTCGAAAGCTAAGTACCCCATTGGGGATCCTTTTTTTCTTGCACTAACCGATGTCAGAAAAAGTTAATAATTGTCTCGCCTGCGGAAAGCAAATACCACACCGGGCCTTCCACTCTTACTGCGTCACTTGTCTAGGCCCAGACCACGATGTCACTCGTCGGTTCTGTGCTTTGTTTAACGCCAGAACTATTTGTTGCTGGGCCCTTATTTTAGCCAGATATTTCCATTTACAGTCTTCAAATTCCGATATGGCTTCAGTAAGCCATCCGACAGCATATCTTCCAAAAAAACGTAAAAATAAAGAAAGAGACAGACTGCACAGGACCAAACCTTCCGACGACGCTACCGCCAAGCTGGTCGTCCGTCCTCCAGAACTCAGTGAGTTGCTTTTGCAGCCCCTGATGCCCACTTCAAGTTAATTCACAGGCCGCTACCAAGACCCTTTCAGAGTTCAGTATGCTGTAGAACTCTTCTTTGTCTAAGGATCCTGCTGTCGTCTCTACCTTGGATGAGTCCATAGCTGCTGTGCAGGCATCAGCTTCCCAGGAAGTCTTTCGCAACACTGAATCCAGACATAAACCGACGTCTTCTTTCACGGCTACCATTCTTTCTAAAACAACCAAGTTCCTTAGGCCCAGGGGTTGAACCACCCCCAAGAAACCAGCTACCAGACATTCTCTGGTGTCTGCTCCCTTGCCTCAGTCTCAAATGCTTAAAATGGCAGTTGACCTTATCATGCTGATTAGGGGAAGCCAAGCCACTCTCTCAAAATAAAAAAAGATCTGTCTCCAGTAGTTTTATCTGAACCAAAGTCAGATGAATCCAATGCATCTAACTATAAAGAGATGCAGCTCCTTTCTACATATGAGGATTCTGATGCAAAGGAATCTATTCCTTCAGATTGATTTTTCCTTTGTGGAAACCCTGCATACTTTAAGGGAGCATTTCAAATGGGAGAGTCAAGACTACCCACAGTCTAAAAAGAGACTCAGAGAGTTCCTGGACCTTCCACAGCACAGGCCCTTAGCCACCCTACCCCCCCAGTCCAAGATGTAGTGGATGATGTCTTCCTTTAATCCAGCTTGACTCCATATGGCCTCCCTCCTGCTCCCAGAAAACCTGACAGGTACCACAGAGTCCCTGACTCTCACAAATATCTTTTTAAAAACCCAACAGCGGACCCGGAGGTCATTACTCAAGGCCCAAAAGGGTTAAAGCTACTTCAGCTAAGAATCCCACCTCTTCAGACAGGGATTCCAGAGCACTGGACAGATGGGGTAAAAAAAAGTGTACACCTCAGCTACTTTTGCTATCAGGGCACTAAATTATCAGTTCCACATGCTTAAATATCAGCAACATACCTTGGAACTCCTTAAACAAAAAAGTTCCTCCTTTCCTGCATGGGTAGAATCTAAAGATTTACAAGGGTTAATGCACACTTTGCACTGTGGTTTTGACACCCTAGAAGCTTCTTGCAGGGCAGCAGTCACTGGATCTGTCATTAGAAGACATGCATGGCTTAGGAAACCCCTCTGCCAGACCATGTCAAATCAAAATTGTTGGATGCACTGTTGCACAAAGATAACTTATTTGGTACTAAAGCAGAAGAGGTGTTAAAAAAGATGGAAGGAAAAGCAAAATCTATGCAGACTGTTAAAGATTTATTACAGGTAAAGCCCCCTAGGTTCAGCAGGCATTTTCCTTCCAAACACTGGTCCTTTCCTGCACCTAATAAACAGGGCCAGCCTGGGCCCCGTGGAAACAGACCTCCAAGACAGCAGTCCTAGGGGTTGCAGAGATCTAAGCAATGGACTGCCTCCACTTCAAAACCAGGGAGTTCTAAGCCACCCCCTTATGGTAAGAACTCCCAATGACTCACGCCCTCCCGACCTCACCTCTGCCCACTGTCACATAACCCTAGGAGGAAAACTCTCTTTTCACTCAAGCACCTGGGCCATTATTACCATAAACCAATGGGTTCTGAACATTGTGTCTCAGCGGTATAAATTCTCCTTCCACACCCTTCCAACCCCAAAAGGGTTCCCAGATCTACCACCAAATCAGTGGGCAGAGTCTCAAAAGTAAATCCATATCCTGCTCTCCTTGGGAGCAGTAGAGCACGTTCATGCAAAGCAGATGGGCCAAGGCTTCTATTCCAGACCTTTTCTGGTTCCCAGAAAAGAGGGCACCTCGCATCCCACCCTTGCTCTATCCATTCTAAACACCTTCCTGGTGATCCCAAAATTCAAAATGCTCACCCTCCAGCAGCTGCTACCCATGCTGTCCAAGGCCGCTTGTCTGGCCACCCTGGACCTAAAAGAGGCCTATCTCCAGATTTCCATCAGGAAGTCCTGCAGAAAATATCTTCGCTTCAGGGCAGGATCTCAACACTTTCAGTTCTCTGCGCTTCCCTTTGGCTTATCTACTGCTCCCAGCGTTTTCACAAAATGCCTGGCTCCAGCCGTTACTTTCTGCAGACAAAGAAATATTCAAATTTCCCTGTACTTAGGTGACTGCCTTATTCAGGCAGACAGCAAGGAAAAGCTGCTCAAAGCCTGGCCTTTGTAAAGGACCTACTAGCCTCCTTAGGGTACACAATCAATGAAAAGAAATCCAAACAGGTACCCACCAAAAGGATAATCTTCCTGGGAGCAAGTCTGGACACAGCATCCCAGATGCCATACCTAACACCAGAAAAACAAAGTTTCCTATCATCTTACTTCTCTCAGCTGGCCACCAGGCCCCAGCTTTTTGCAAGGGAAATCCTGCAAGCCCTGGGGTTCATGGCATCTTGCATACTCCTTATTCCATATGCCAGACTGCATATGAGGAAAGTTCAGTGGTTCCTAAAGAGCCTTTGGTGTTAACACCCTCAGGATCTAGAAACTCTCTTGCCTATTATTCCTTGCTGAGGAAGGAATTTCTTTGGTGGACAACAACCTACTCCCACAACAAGGGACTGCCTTTCTTCCCACGCCCCGCTGCCCAGACCCTCACCACAGATGCATCAGACTATGCTTGGGGTGCCCACCTGGATGGCAGGTGCATACAGGGCCAGTGGAACCCCCAGCAACTCCCCACACACATCAATCAAAAAGAGATGATGACTGTGCAGCAGGCCTTGATAGCTTTCAAACCCCTTCTCTCTTCAGGGGTTCTCCTGATAAAAACAGACAACACCACAGTGATGTGGTACATCAACAAGCAGGGAGCGACTCACTCCTACCTGCTGTGCAGGCTGGCCATGACCCTTTGGTTTACAGCCTCTTCCATGCAATTACACCTGTTAGCACAAAACCTGCCAGGCTCTCTCAATTCCCTGGCAGACCAGTTAAGCAGAAAACTTTTGGACCCCCACGAGTGGCAGCTCAACAGAAACACCTTCTTACTAATAACCCAGAAATGGGGAACCCCGGAGGTGGACTTCTTTGCCTCCCACACCAACCATCAGCTCAGCAAATTCTGCACCTGGGAGCATCACTGCATGCCATGGAAAGTGGGATACCCTGTCCTTCCCCTGGATAAATCTCTCGGTGTATACCTTTTCCTCCCCTACCTCTCATTCCCAAGATACTAATCAAAATAAGGGAGGAAAAACCAAGGACCATTCTCATAGCTCCAGACTGGCCTAGACAGCACTGGTACCCCCTGCTGCGCAGCCTGTCCCCACTGCCCCCATGGAATCTTCCTCAGATTCCCACCCTCCTAATCCACAGGGAAGGGGAATTCATGCACCCTGAATTGCAGACACTCAGTTTGGCAGCTTGGCTTATACCCTGACCAATCTGCCATCCTCAGTAAACAGGTTTTGGATGTTGTCCGAGAGGCCAGACACCCTAGCACCAGAAAGTCTTATACAGATAAATGGAAAATGTTCTGCACTTGGATCCAGGCTAAGGGGGCCAGTATGGCAAAGCCCTCCATCCCTCTCATCTTGGATAAATTAGCTGACCTACTACACAGTGGTCTCTCTTTCTCCTCTATAAAAATTAATGCGTCTGCTATTTCAGCCCATTTTCCCACTGCGCAGCCTCTTTTTTTTCACACCCTCTGATCAAACAGTTCCTCAGAGGCGCTAACAACTTGAGGCCCCCCAGAAGGGTGCCAACACCAGCTTGGGACCTTAACTTTGTCTTGGAAAAGCTCACCCTGCCTCTTTTTGAACCAGTTTCTTCCACAAAGCTAAATTTTCTCTCCTGGAAGACACTCTTCCTCCTGGCCATCACTTCAGCCAGAAGAGTCTGTGAGCTACAAGCACTCATGGCAGTGCAACCCTTCATCATCTTCTATGTAGACAGGGTATCCCTAAGAACTAATCCATCCTTTATGCCCAAGGTGGTGTCTAGTGTGGTTCTCAACCAATCCATCCATTTACCCACCTTCTTTCCTATCCCTCAAAACAAGGGGAAAGGATTCTGCACTCTCTAGATGTGCACAGACAGCTCAGATACTATCTGGACAGGACTAAACCTTTCTGAAAATCTGATCAATTGCTGGTTAGCTTTGCTTCAGGGGCAGAGGGCAAAGCCATCTCCAAGCAAACCATTTCCAAATGGATAGCACACTGCATCCATTTCTGCTACAAACAGCATGGCAAGCCCCCTCCCCCAAAGGGTTAGGACACACTCCACCAGTGCAGCCTCCACCTCTGCAGCTTTCCTCAGAGGAGTCCCCACCAGGGGCATCCTTGAGGCTGCCACCTGGACATCTGTTCATACCTTTACCAAACGTTACCACCTGCATCTGTTTTCCAAATCCAGGGCAGTTTTTGCCTCTGCAGTCTTGCAGGGCATGCTGGCCAGCCCCTAGCGTCCTTGATTGCCTACACCCATTTCCTCAGCTTTGGGAATCTACCCAAATGCGATAACTGCTACAGTGACACACGAGGAACGTAGTACAGTTGTGTGCACTTACCATAAATGTAGATGTTCGAGTGTCTTCATTATTGCAGTCCTGGTTTCCCTCCCTCCTTCCCCCCCTTTTTTATTTTTGTTACCTTTTTTCCTTGTTGTACTCCTTTCCTTACAAGGGACATACTGATATTTATTTTCCACTGGTGGCCTCCTATTTTGGGGGCTCCTGACCAGTTAGTGCAAGAAAAACATGCAATGGCTGCCTTCCTTTGTACCACTGACGACCTGACATCAGTCCTCAAGTGACAGCAACTGATGCAGAAATATTAAGTCTCTGGTATTCAGGCCAGCCTAGGGCTACCCTGGCAGGGATAACCCAAATGTGATGACTGCAACAGTGAAGACACTCAAAGAACTACATTTATGGTAAGTGTACACAACTGTACTTTATTTGCTATAGTAATAGTCTTTCACAAACTTTTTAATGTCAAATTAAAGTATTTCAGATTTTTATATAGCAGATAATCTGGTCTTAAAAGTTGACTTTTTGTGAATGATATTCTTCTCATAATTGGTAATATAGAGAAGAATCATTAGAACATACAGGTAATTGCATTAAGTATTTTGAGACAATTTCAAGTCTAAAATGTAATCATTATAAAACTGATAATTAATAGTTCATGAAAAAATTAATTTTAATTGGGATAACACTCAAATACTTAGATATCACTGTTACTTCAAATTGTAAAAATTTGGTATTGGTTAATTTTAAGCATGTTTTGGATAATATCAATTAATTAGTAATTGGAATAAAGTTTACTTTACTATGGAAGACATTAATTAAAATGGTAATTCTTCTTAAAATCTTATTTATGGTACAGTCATTAGTTCTGACTCCTTCATTTTTTTAAATAAGATAAATAATGTTCTTCTCAAATTTCTTTGGTATCCGATTAAATAATGGATTTCTTTTAATTGACATAGGAAAGGTTGGGAGGATGGAGACTTAGATTTTCCAGATATCCTAAATGTTTTGATTGGATTGTAAAAGATTACTTTATAAATGGAAATAATATTTCACATTCTGTCCCTTACATTAGTTTTATTCTTACTTCTTTTAAGAAGCTTATTGACTCTAATCATATTAAGAACTTATTCTTTTTAATATTTCCAATTGCTTATGGAAAATATTGATTAGAAACTTATAATTTTAATAAAATGATAGAATTGAAAGAATAATAGAGTTTATTGGAGTAAAGTTCACTTTGCAGTAGGCCTTCTCTCTAGATGTTGTTCAGAACTAAACAATGTGTTATTCTTGCAGATACATAGAGAATATGTGATTATGAAAATAAATAATGGTATATGTTTTAAAGTTGGAATCTTTTCCAAAAAAATTTAGAATTTTTAATAAATGTTAATAACAATTTGGCAAATAATAAGTATTATTTATAAATTATTTATAGAATCCTTAAATTGTTTTCTTTATCATCTGATAACTTATATTGGAATTATGCTACAAAAAATAATAATGCTGCTTTTTCAGATGATGATAAAGTGTTAGTACTGAAATCAGCTGATAAAACCACTTCTTCGTTGTATTGGAAAATTTATGTCTAGAAATACTTGCATAGAGTTTTTATCATGCTGAACAAATTACATTAAGGTATAAAACTTACAATTAAATGCTGGAGATGTAACTTAGACATAGTAGCTGATTGTGTACATATGACTTATGAACATAGTGTTATTTCTCATTTTTGGAAAGATATTATTAATAACTTTACCCAAGCATTGTGTTGGATATGTGCAATATAGTTAAAATCATTGATTTTATTTAATGCTCCAATTCCTGAAATAATGCCTAGAACTCAAATGCCGCCTCTTTGGTCTATTCTAGCAATTGGTAGAAAAATAATAATTGAAAATTGGAAAAATAAAGATGTTCATCATGTTTCATTGTTGCAATCATTACACTTGGGTTATCCTGCTGGCAGGCTACCCGCAGTCGGCCTGAATTCCAAAGTCCTGGTCCGGCGTCGGTTGCTGTCGCCTCTTCCCTGACGTCAGTGCTCCAGGGGTATAAAAGATGCAGCCGACGCCATTTTCTTCAGTCTTTCTTGCCGTGCAGTGCCCGTCGGCCGACTCCTGAGATTTTTGAAATCGAATTTCAGATCCGAAGTCTTCAATAAAGTTAAGTACCCCAGTTGGGGAAACTTTTTTTTCTTGCTTCAGACTGATCTCAGAAAAAGTTAACAATTGTATTTCTTGTGGGAAGCAAATACCTCATAAGGATTTTCATTCTTACTGTATTCCTTGCCTAGGCCCTGACCACGACGTTGCTAGCTGTCGGTTTTGTGCTAGATTTAACCAACGCACTATTAAGCATCGGTAAGATTTTGCCTTTCGTTACTTTCGCCAAAGGTTTAACTATATAATGCCGTCAGAACAGCTGACGACCGGAGTTCATAAAAAGCGCAAGGAAAAGGAAAAGGACAGACATCCGAGGTCCAAAACTGACGACGAGGCCTCTGCTAGGCCAATCGCCGGTTCTCAGTGAGGCACTTTTGCAGCCCCTGACACCCACTACCTCAGAGCCACAGGCCACTTCCGACTCCCGCATGGAGACAACTAGACCTCTGGATACTCAAGGTATTGGACCTTCAGAAACTATTCCCTCAGATGGGTCCGGAGCCGCTGAGCAGGCATCGGCTTCTGAGGGTGTTTTCAGACCTACACAGTTATATATCAAGCCAACCTCAGCTTCCAAGGCAAAGACTAAAACAGCCGTAAAGACAAAGAAACAAGTACAGCATTCTCCTGGACAGACTTCCATGCCTAAGAAACAGATGCTTAAAATGGCCGAAGACCTAATTACTTTGATCAGGGGTTCCCATCCCCCTCCTGATAAGAGGCCTAGGCAAGACACTGAATACAATTCCTGATCAGGTTTCTATTTCCTCTTCAGAACAGGGATACTCTCTTCCTCCCTATGAGGATTCTGATGCTGAAGAATCTATTCCTTCAGCCTCTCCTCCTGAGGACTATTCTTTTTGAGAAACTCTGCATACCATGAGGGAGCATTTTCACTGGGAGAGCCAAGATTACTCAGAATCTATGAAAAGGCACAGAGATTTTCTTTTACTGCCTCAGCACAGACCACTTGCTATTCCACCTGTACTAAACATTGTAGATAATGTATTTTCAGAGTCCGGCCTGTCTCCTGACTCTTTGCCCCCTGCACCCGTTAAGCCAGACAGGTACTACAGGGTTCCAGATTCACATAAATTTCTATATAAAAACTCTGCTGCTGACCCAGAAACTATTTCTCAGGGTCCCAAAGGGGTCAAGGCTTCCACTGCAAAAAACCCTGTCCCCTGTGATAGGGATTCTAGAGCACTGGACAGATGGGGGAAAAAGTTTACACCTCTGCTACCTTGGCTGAAAGGGCTTTAAATTGTCAGTTTCATATGCTTAAATATCAGCAATACTTAATGTCACTGCTAAAACAGAAAATGTTGACAAATTCTGAATGTTCTGAAAACAAGGAAATGCAGGATTTATTGCATGTAGCTGAACAAGTGGGAAAGCATACTTTGCAATGTGGTTTTGATTCACTGGAGGCCTCTTGCAGGGCCACTGTTACAGGCTGTGTCATTAGAAGGCATGCTTGGCTAAAGGAACAGAATCTACCTGATCATATTAAAGCAAAATTATTGGATGCCCCATTACAACATGATACTTTGTTTGGTGTTAAGGCAGAAGAGGTCTTAAAGAAAATGGAGGATAAAGCAAAATCTATGCAGACAATAAAGGATTTTTTACAGGTATAGCCATCCAGATTTAGCAGGAACTGGCCTTCTAAGAATTGGTCCTATCCAGTGTCAGACAAGCTACAAAGAAGCAGATACAGACACCCTAGAGGCAGATCTCAGCCCCAAGGCTCATACAGCCTAAACAATGGGGTGCTTCTACCTCCAAAAGCGGAGAAGACAAATCACAGCCATATAGGAAACAGTCCCAATGACTTTCCACTGCCAATGCCAAGCACTTATCTTTTGGCAGCACCCTTAGGGGGAAAGCTAGCACTTTTTTCACAAAATTGGCACATGATCACCCAGGACAAATGGGTCTTGAATATAGTTTCCCAGGGCTACAGGTTCCACTTTCACACCCTTCCAAAGACAAAAGGTATGCCAGACCTGCCACACAATCAGTAGTCAGAGGCACAAAAGCAAATTTCACCTCTCATGGACATGACAGCTATTCAGCGAGTACCACAGCAAGAGCAGGGACTAGGGTTTTACTCAAGACTTTTCTTGGTACCCAGAAAGGACAAAGCCTGGAGACCAATACTGGACCTGTCTATTCTAAACACTTTTCTGGATGTTCCAAAATTCAAAATGTTGACACTGCAGCAGCTTCTGCCCATGCTGGGCAAGAAGGCTTGGCTTGTAACTTTGGACCTCAAAGAGGCATACCTGCATGTCCTAATCAGACAATCTTGCAGAAGATACCTCAGATTCATAGCTGGTTCAATGCACTACCAATTCTCTGCACTGCCCTTTGGCTTATCTACTGCACCCAGGGTCTTCACAAAATGCCCGGCACCAGTAATTGAATTTTGCAGACAAAGAGGAATTCAAATATATTCCTACCTGGACAACTGCCTTATTCAAGCAGAGAGCAAGGACATTCTACTCAAGCATTTGGCATTTGTAAAAATATTACTTATTTGCCTAGGGTACACAGTAAACGAAAACAAATCAAAACTAGTACCCTCTCAAGAGATATTATTCCTGGGCGCAAGCTTAAATACAACTGCCCAGATGGCTTATCTCATGCCAGACAAACAAAGGCAACTGACTTCTTACTTCGAAAAGATGGTAACAAAGACCCAGTTACCTGCAAGAAAAATTCTGCAGGCTTTGGGCTTCATGGCATCCTGCCTTCTGCTAATTCCATATGCAAGACTGCATATGAGGAAGCTACAATGGTATCTAAAAAGTGTTTGGACTCAACATTGCCACAGCCTTGAAACATTAATTACCCTCATTCCCTGCCTGCAACAGGAGTTTCGATGGTGGGCACTGGTCTGTCACCACAAGGGACAGCCATTCACTTCACCCACAGCCAGGCAGACACTAACAACAGATGCATCGGATTATGCCTGGGGGGCCCACATGGCAGGAAAATGTATTCAGGGCATGTGGCCCGCAAGCCAAATGCATCTTCATATCAATCAAAAAGAGATGCTAGCTGTACAGAATGCCCTGACAGCCTTCAAGGACCTACTCCATCCAGGACAACTGCTGATAAAGATGGACAATACTACAGTCATGTGGTACATAAACAAGCAAGGGGACACACATTCCTACCCCTCTGCAGACAAACCATGACTTTGTGGAACACAGCATTGACTTATCAAGTGCACCTGCAAGCACAATTCCTGCCAGGAAAGACAAATACTCTGGCAGACTAACTAAGCAGAAACCTCATGGACCCTCACGAGTAGAAACTAGATCCACAAGTCTTCAGCATGATAACAAGGAAATGGGGATGCCCAGACATAAATCTATTTGCCTCCTTTCACAACTGCCAACTACAGAGATTCTGCACAAGGACTTATCACAAACAAGCATGTTAGGTGGATGCTCTATCACTCAGCTGGAAAACCCTTATAGTATATGCCTTTCCTCCAAAGCCTCTCCTCCCCAAGGTACTCCTAAAGGTCAGACAAGAGAAGCCAAAAATTATTCTGATTGCCCCAGACTGGCCACGCCAGCACTGGTATCCAATCCTAAAGAGCTTGTCTCAAGGCCCAGCCTGGACTTTACCTTAAATTCCTCATCTACTGACCCAACAAAACAATCAGATCCTGCACAGCCAACTCAGAACCCTAAATCTGGCTGCATGGTGGATAATATAACCACTCAGAACACACCTCTCTCTAAAGCAGTTATGGATGTTATTTTGGAGGCCCAGCACCAGAAAGTCTTATGCAGAAAAATGGAAGAGATTCTGTGCTTGGAACCAGGCACAAGGAATTAACACGCTTGTTCCAAATATTCCTCAGATTTTACAATACCTAACTGAGATGCTGGACAAAGGCCTATCCTTCTCATCAATTAAGATCCATGCCTCTGCCATTTCAGCTCATTGCAATACAGAACCACCTATTTTTTCACATCCACTACTAAGGCAGTACCTCAGAGGGGCCAAAAACATACCTCCAAGGAGAGCACCGATACCTACATGAAACCTCAATTTTGTCTTGGAAAAGCTCACACTGCCTCCTTTTCAGCCAGCCAATACAGCCAAGATAAAATTCTTATGGAAAACAGCTCTGCTCCTAGCAATAACTTCAGCAAGAAGAGTCTCAGAGTTACAGGCATTAATGGCTGTGGAATCTTTTATTATTTTCCATCTGGACAGGGTTTCTCTAAGGACGGAACCCAACATTTATGCCTAAGGTAGTGTTCAGTGTGGCTCTTAACCAAACCATTCATTTGCCTACTTTTTATCCAAACCCACAGAATAAAGGGGAGAGACTTCTGCATTCTTTGGACATACACAGACAGCTACGCTTCTACTTGGACAAAACTAAAGCTTTCAGAAAGACTGAGCAACTTTTAGTGGCATATGCTGCAGGATCACAAGGAAAGGCTATCTCAACACAGACTATTTCAAAATGGATAGGCCACTGCATTCATTCTGCTATTCACAACATGGCAAATCAGTGCTTAAGGGCATTAGGCCACATTCAACCAAAGCAGCAGCCACTTCAGCAGCCTTCCTCAGAGGAGTACCAACCAAGGATATTTTGGAGGCTGCAACTTGGACTTATGTGCACACATTTAGAAAGCACTACCACTTACCTCTTTACTCTAAATCCAGAGCAGGCTTTGCCACTGCAGATGTTCTTCGTGTTTCACTGTTGCAGTCATAACTGTAGGGTGCTCCTGCCGGCAGGCAGCCCGAGGTCGGCCAGAATCCCAAAGTCTGGGTCCGGCGTCGGCTGTATAAGCTAGTATCCTGATGTCAGGATGCCTTGGTACATAGCCCTCAGCCGACGCCATCTTCTCCAGTCTTTCTTGCCGTGCGGTGGAAAGCAGCTCGCAAAACGTTGGTTGGCGATTTTCGAACAGCGTATTTGGTTGTTGTCGGTCCGAAGTTGTTACTTCTCTTCTCAAAGCTAAGTACCCCGTTAGAATCTTTTCTTGTTCCTCCGATGTCAGAAAAAGTTAATAATTGTATAGCATGTGGGAAACAAATACCTCATAAAGATTTCCACTCTTACTGTCTACCTTGCTTAGGCCCTGACCACGACGTTTCTTGTTGTCGGTTCTGTGCCAGGTTCAACTCTCGTACTATCAAGCGCAGGTACGATTGGGCTTTAAATTATTTTGGCAGACGCTTCAATTATAGAATGTCGTCTGACACTACCGGAGTTCAAAAGCGCAATGACAAAGACAGGCCTCCGAGGTCCAAACAGGACTCGTTGCAGCTGGAGCCAGCGTCCGGTTCGGCTGTCGTCATTGAGGCGCTTTGCAGCCCCTGTCGTCCGCCACTTCTGAACCGATGGCTGATACGGACTCCCATGGGGAGCCATCGAGGCCCACTATTTTAACTGCTGCAGGACCTTCGGACGTCGCTCCTTCAGATGGGTCCGGAACCGCTGTGCAGGTAGCGGGTTCTGAGGGGGGTTTCAGGCCTACTCACATCACTATTTCAAAGGCAAAGGCAAAGACAAAGACTCCTACTAAGTCTAAAGTTCCAGCTCAAGCTGCTTCTGAATCCACTCCCAAGACACAAAAACAATTATTGAGGATGGCTGAAGATTTGCTTACAATGATTAGGGTTCTCACCCCTCCTGAAAAAAGGCCTCGACAGGATGTTACTCTGGATTCCTCTGACCAGGCTTCTGTATCTTCTGTTTCTTCCTCTGATCAGGACTATTCCTTTCCCCCTTATGAGGATTCGGATGCTGAGGATTCTTTGCCCTCGGCCTCTCCGCCTGAGGATTTTTCTTTTGGGAAACCTTGCATGGGATGAGGGAACATTTTCATTGGGAAGGACAGGAATATTCTGCTTCCAAAAAGAGGCTTAGAGAATTTCTTCTTCTTCCTCAGCATAGGCCTTTAGCTATCCCTCCTGTCTTGGACATTGTAGATGATGCTTTTTCTGAGGCTAATTTGAATCCTGATTCCATGCCTCCTGCTCCTTCTAAGCCTGATAGATTTTATAGGGTTCCTGACTCTCATTTATTTTATTTAAAACCCTTCTGCAGATCCTGAAACTATTTCTCAGGGCTCTAAGGCTGCTAAGGTTGCTACTTCTAAAAATCCTATTGCCTCTGAGAAGGATTCTCGTGCTTTAGACAGGTGGGGAAAAAAGGTATATACTTCTGCTACCCTGTCTGTAAGGGCTTTAAATTGCCAGTTTCATATGTTTAAATATCAGCAATTTCTTTTGTCTGTTTTAAAGCAAAAGCTTGCTTCCCTTCCTGCTTGTGCAGAGGATAAGGAACTTCAGGATGTTTTGCATGCTACTGAACAGGTTAACAAGCATAGCTTACATTGTGGTTTTGATGCTTTGGATGCTTCCTGCAGGGCTGCTGTCTCTGGTACTGTGATTAGGAGACATGCCTGGCTTCGTGAACAAAGTTTACCTGAACAGGTTAAGGCTAAGTTATTAGATGCCCCTGTTCAACAGGATGTTCTTTTGGTTCTAAGGCTGAGGAAGTTATTAAAAGATGGAAGAAAAGGCAAAGTCCATGCAGACTGTAAAAGATTTCTTGCAGGTTCAGCCTCCTAGATTTTCCAGGAATTGGCCCTCTAAAAATTGGTCCTTTCCCACGTCTGACAGGCCTCAAAGGGGAAGATATAGACGCTCCAGAGGTCGTGGTCAAGGCCAGACCTCTTACAGATCTAGACAATGGACTGCTTCTTCACCTAGGAGGGGAGAAGACAGATCCCAATCTCAAAGAAAGCAAACTCAATGACTCTCTCGGTTGGCCTTCAGGACCCCTTTACCTGGACGCCCCACTCGGAGGAAAACTGTCTCTTTTTTACAGAACTTGGACTCATATTACCCAGGACAGATGGGTATTGGACGTGATTTTAAAAGGTTACAAGTTCCACTTTCACACTTTGCCAAGGACTCACGGTTGGCCAGATCTGCCAAAACTTCAATGGTCAGAGGCCTTAACTCAAGTGGATGCTCTTCTGGCCATGAGAGCCATAGAGCCTGTTCCACTCTCGGAAATGGGAAAAGGGTTTTATTCAAGGCTGTTTCTGGTTCCCAGAAAACAAAACTCATGGAGACCTATTCTGGACCTTTCTGTGTTAAACACCTTTTGGAAATTCCAAAGTTCAAGATGCTTACTCTGCAACAGCTAATTCCAATGCTCTCTCAGGGCCTGGATGGTGACATTGGACTTAAAGGAAGCCTATTTGCATATCCCTATCAGACAAGAACGCAGGAAATTCCTCAGGTTCAAGGCAGGTTCGAGGCACTTTCAATTCTCTGTTCTGCCCTTTGGTTTATCTACTGCCCAGAGTCTTCACCCAGTGCCTGGCACCAGTAGTGGCTTACTGCAGACTTCAGGGATCCAGATTTACCCCTATTTGGACGACTGCCTTATTCAGGCAGACAGCAAAGATCTTCTGCTTCAACATCTGGACTTTGTTCAACGTCTTCTCCTACTACTGGGATTCTCAGTGAACATAAAAAAGCCACATTTGATCCCTTCTCAACAAATGGTATTCTTGGGAGCCCTCTTAAATACAACCTTACAAAGGGCCTACCTCACTCCAGAAAAACAAACTCAGCTGGCTTCTACTTTCAACACCTTGGCAACTCTATCTCAGCTCACTGCAAGGAAATTCCTGCAGGCTCTGGGCTACATGGCTTCCTGCATTCTGTTGATTCCAAACGCAAGGCTTCACATGAGAAAGCTTCAATGGTATCTGAAAAGTGTATGGTCACAGCACTACCACGATCTGGATATTCTGATTCCTCTGATCCCCTGCCTCCAGAAGGAGTTCCTCTGGTGGTCCAGGGCATGCACGTTAAATGAAGGAAAACCTTTTCGTCTCCCTCAGCCTACTCAAATCCTAACCACGGGCCTCGGATTATGCTTGGGAGCACACTTTCTAGACAATTGCCAGCAGGGAACCTGGACGAAGGACCATCTTCACTGGCACATCAATCTGAAGGAAATGTTGGCAGTTCAAAATGCCCTTTTAGCCTTCAAAAACCTTTTACAACCAGGGCCTCTGCTAATTGACAGACAACACCACGGTCATGTGGTACATCAACAAGCAGGGGGTTCTCATTCATACCCCTTTGCAGACTAGCTATGGGTTTATGGGACACAGCTCTAAATTTGAATCTGCATCTCCAGGCTCAATTCATTCCAGGGAAACAGAATCTCTTAGCAGACAGCCTGAGCAGAAACATTTCAGATCCTCACGAATGGACGCTACACACCAACTTGTTCAACAGGATTACTGCAGTTTGGGGATGTCCCCAGATAGATCTGTTTGCATCCCATCTCAATCATCAGCTGCCTCGCTTTTGCACCAGGTCCTTCCACAAAACAGCATGGAGAGTGGATGCCCTGTCCTTCAGCTGGAGAAGCCTGTCAGCATATGCCTTCCCTCCTCTTCCTCTACTGCCTCGGGTACTACTGAAGATAAAGCAGGACAAGCCCAAGTTCCTCATCTTGATTGCTCCAAATTGGCCTCGACAGTTTTGGTATCCAACCTTAAAGCTCCTGTTCCCGGGGCCTCCTTGGATTCTTCCACTGAACCCTTCGCTTCTGTCCCAGCATCAGGGTCAGTTACTACATTCCAATCTCAAGACCCTTTGCTTGGCAGCTTGGCTCTTCAAAGGAATTTGATTTCCTCTAGTCTTCCCAAACAAGTTTTGGATGTTCTTTTGGAAGCTAGGCGGCCTAGCACTAGGAAATCTTATGCCTCTAAATGGAAGAGGTTTTCTATTTGGATGCAGGACCGAGGCTCTGATCCTCAGGTTCCTGATCTCTCCTCTATTTTGCTTTACCTTTGAACTTTTATCTAAAGGACTTTCCTTTTCTTCCATTAAGATTCATGCTTCTGCTATCTCATGCATTTCAGCTCTGATCCTCCTGTTTTTCACATCCTTTGGTGAAGCAGTTCTTGAGAGGGGCTAAAATTTGGCCTCCAAGGACCCCTCCTGTCCCTGCCTGGGATCTTAATTATGTTTTAGAAAAACTTACTTTGCCTCCTTTTGAGCCTGCTGCATCTTCAGATATTAAGTTTCTATCCTGGAAGACTGTTCTTTTGTTAGCATTGACCTCTGCCAGAAGGGTCTCAGAGTTGCAAGCTCTCATGGCTGTGGAACCATACCTTATTTTCCATCAGGACAGAGTATCCTTGAGGACCAATCCTACTTTCATGCCTAAGGTGATTTCGAAAGTGGCTTTGAATCAGACTCACCTTCCTACTTTCTTTCCAAATCCTCAAAATAAAGGGGAAAGGATTTTGCATTCATTGGATGTGCACAGACAGTTACGATTTTACTTGGACAAGACTAAAGATTTCAGAAAGTCTAACCAATTGTTTGTTTCCTTTGCTTCCAGTTCTCTTGGAAAACCTATTTCTAAACAAACTATTTCCAAATGGATTGCTTATGGAATCAGATTTTGTTACACTCATCATGGGAAACAGTTTCCAGGGACCATTAGAAGTCATTCTACTAGAGCAGCTGCTACTTCTACTGCTTTCCTCAGAGGAGTCCCTACCAAGGATATCTTGAAGCTGCCACTTGGAGTTCTGTGCATACTTTTTCCAAGCACTACAATCTCCCCTTGTTTTCTAAGTCTAGGGCAGGCTTTGCCTCTGCTGTCTTGCAGGGTATTCTTGCCTCCCCTTCTTCTATCTAAAGCCTCCTCCCTCTCTACACTGCTTTGGGATTCCACCCTACAGTTATGACTGCAACAGTGAAACACGAAGAACATAGTACAGTTGTGTACACCTACCATAAATGTAGATGTTCGAGTGTCTTCACTGTTGCAGTCGGGGTTTCCCTCCCTCCTATCCCCTCTTTCTCTCATATTTGTGGTGTATTTGTGTTTCCTTGTTGGTTTCATTTTTGATTAGTTGGGGACTTCTGACATCTAGGGCAAGAAAGGCTGGAGAAGATGGCGTCGGCTGAGGGCTATGTACCAAGGCATCCTGACGTCAGGATACTAGCTTATACAGCCGACGCCGGACCCAGACTTTGGGATTCTGGCCGACCTCGGGCTGCCTGCCGGCAGGAGCACCCTACAGTTATGACTGCAACAGTGAAGACACTCGAACATCTACATTTATGGTAGGTGTACACAACTGTACTTTCTGCAGTGCCTCATAGCCACTCCTAATTCTATTTAGGCCCAGCCACCCAACCTCAGCTTTGGGATTCAACCCAAGTGTAATGACTACAACAGTGAAACACGATGAACATAGTACAGTTGTGTACCTACCATAAATGTAGATGTTTGAGTGTATTCACTGTTGCAGTCCAGGTTACCCTCCCACCATCCCCCTTTCTTTGCTGGGAGTTATCTGTACTTCTCTCTTCTATACAACCTATGTGGTGTATTTGCTTGTAGATGAAGGTAATGTTTGTTAGTGCATGCTTTTTTATAAGCAATGTTTTTAGCCTACCCTTTTGGGGTCACCTGACATCTGGGGCAAGAAAAACTGATAAAACGAAAAATGCGAACTAGACCAATAAGAGGATAGTCACCAGGTTTATTTAGCGTTAAAACAAAAATATATTAAAAACACGCTTTCGGTAAAGACTATGCTTCACCTTCATCAGAATACAAAGTTTCAAATGTCAAGTACAACACTTTTAAAATGTTTCCAAAAGACAATTAAAAACGTCACTTCCTTTAGCTTAGCTAAAAGGCATGAAACACCTGGAGTTCATGAACCTGTAATTTAAACATATAATTTATAGAACTTTGTGCAAGAATGTGTTTAAAAGTATATATTAAAAATGTATATTTTTTATATATAAATATATATTTAAAATGTGTTTTTATACGTGTGTTCACAAATAGTAATAAAAATAAAAATAAAAATAAAATATGTAGATCAAACACACCTATAATGCAACACTAAACTTGGACATTCCCTTATGTGTTGACTCGTAATTACATCCAGCAGCCGAAATGTATAATGCCAATTTAAATGGAGACCAAACAACAAAAACCATTATTAATAACTTGCAAAATTCATTTTTAAACCTAAAAACAGTTTTTTAGTTCTTTACTTTTTTTATCTACTTAATTTATTAAATTCTTTAAAATCATATTTAAACTTTGTTCATAGATAACGAATATTTAAAATAATGAATATTTAAAATATTTCGGTACCTTAATCATTTGAGTATTAAAAATGTGTAAATTCTTATAAAATACATGGTATAAATCGTTATATTTTTCGCTAGTCAAATTTAATAAAAATTAATAAATATAAATTATTACATTTTTAAAAAATAATTACATATAAATTGACTATAAATTTCCCAAATGTGTATAAAAAAGATGGATGTTAAAATTAAATCTAATCTTTTTTGTGTGAATGTGTATGTAATACTTAATACTGAACACAACAATAACATTAAAATTAGAATATAATATATTGTAAATATTAATTTTATATTAAAGTATTAATAATAATATAATGTGCGAATTTCTTATGACCTTTTAAGGGCTAGCAATTTAAGAATGCATTTGATTGATATGTAATCATTTAGGCCAGGATAGGCACTTGCAGTAGTTCTAATTTGCCACATTAACTCATCTATCTCAAGGGTTAACTGCCATGGTCCACCTCTTGGGTCATGTATTCTTTGGTGTAAGATGACAAACTTGAAATTGTGGTTAGAATGCTCCAGTATGTGTTTTGCTAAGGCATTATTAATGTCCTTCTTAGAAATAGCATACTTGTGCTCATAAATCCTTTGCTTGATTTTCCTCTCAGTTTTGCCTATATAAAAGGCATTACATTGCACACGTAATGCTGCATAAACTATTCCTTTACTATCACAATTATATCTTTTATTAATCTGGTATCTCACATCATTAATAACTACCTCCTTTGTTACTAAAATTAAGGAGCATTGCGGGCAAGCACCACATTTATACATGCCTTTAGATGAACTAGAATGTAATTCATGCTTTTTCTCTAACAGCATCTTCAATTACAATTTCTTCTATATGTGATTTTAAGTTGTGGACCTAGCTTGTTGTGCAATAATATGTCTTCAGAAATAATTCTCCAATTTTTGTTCATAATGCTCCTAATAAATTTATGGTCACTAGAAAATGTACACAAAAAACTACTCTTGTAAGACTCATGAATGCCAGGAAGAGGTTCTGCCTGTTGTACTTCCATTACATTGATGTTATTAGGAATTTCATTTAATAGGGGTTTGAAGTGTCCTGAAATTCTTTTGACCCTAACTTCATCCCTAATGTTAGCAACTAGTTTAAAAGGATAAGCTCTGTTTAGAAAAACTGAAGAAAATGGCGTCAGCTGCATCTTTTATACCCCTGGCACACCGACGTCAGGGAAGAGGCGACCGCAACCGACCCCGGACCAGGACTTTGGAATTCAGGCCGACTGCGGGTAGCCTGCCAGCAGGATAACACAAGTGTAATGACTGCAACAGTGAATACACTCGAACATATGGTAGGTACACAACTGTACTTTATTCCCTCATGTGATGAATTTATTAACTTAATAACATTATATGCAGAAATAATCAACTATAAAGAGAAGAGCAAATATTACAAATTCTTATAAAGCCTGGCTTAAACTTGGAAATTTGCTTAAAAAGTATTGTTTTAATGTATGCAAAATGTTCAAGTTATGGACTTATGTATATAGCTATTTGTTGGTTTAACAAGTTTTTTTCTTTTGTTAAAAAGTTAATTAAAAAGTTGTTTTAAAAAATTAAGTACAATTAATTGCACCCAAAAGAAGGGAGTCTTTATCTCTTGCTTTTCACTGCTGCACTACTGGCTCCCATCTTGTTCTACTACCAAACTTTCCTTATATGTGTATTGGCAACAGTTCATGCCACCAAGGTTTTCCTAGTGTCACTGTAAATAAACCTCCTTATCTTGTGGTAAATGCATGTTCACCCATTGATCTTTCCATTTGCAATCTGTCTACCACTGATGAACATTCCAATTTTTTCTATGTTCCTTATTCATTCCCATGAATGTAACATCACTTTCCATGTCAGATTATACTCCATCATGTGTTCTAAGTATATCAATCACAGTCGTGTTGCTTCAGAATATCATTTCAGGTTGGGCAACCTCAGCTGTTATCTTTAAATTAGAAATATTAATGTATTCTACTCTTTCCAGGGCTGGTGCCATACCATACAAATCCTTTTAATTCTTTGTCTGTCTGGTCCCACATATAGTATTCTGGGTTATAAAAATATTATCCTACATGCAGCACCAGTGGAACAATAAACATTTTGACTCTGTGGATCTTTGAATCAAAGTCTCCATTAAGCAGCCTCATGTCTGAGTTTATAATTTTTTAGTTTTATTCTTTTACCACGTTTTTCACTGCTTGTTCCATTGATCCAAATGTCTAAATATTTTAATCTGTAATTCACTCACAGACTGGGGAAATGTTTACCTAGACTACCCCCCCCCCCAAAGATTGTGCAAACTCTACTAATGTTTGGAATTCTAACTTCACATATTTGTCTGGGTCTATCAAGTATAAAATAATGTCTGTAAACAAAGCTAGGTTGTGACCTAGATTTTAAAGTGTAACCTGTGTGTTGAGAGACAGCCTTACAAGACTGTCTGCAAATATATAGAGCTGAGAATATCTGTCTGTATTATTCTGTATTTATAGAGCTAAATTGTTGCTTAGATATCTGTTGTCTTACTGTTCTGCAAATATACAGAGATCAGTATATATTTTTTTGGTTTTATAATTTGCACTCTGATTCCTCACATCTCTGTTTAAACTTTTCCCCATTCCTCACATCTCTGTTGAAACTTTTCCCTATTCCTCACATCTCTGTTGAACCCCCCCCCTCTGTTCTTGGTTGTAGTTTAAATTTGGTGGCTTTTGCAGTGCCCGCCCCACTGTAGATTTGATCTAGGACACTCCCCCAGTCCCATCTCTTTACCACATTCTTCCTAATAAACCCTTTCTGCACTTGCTTTTAGTCCTTTTTTAATTTAATTACATTTTTTCAAACTGTGTGTGGACTAATATTGCTACATACTCAAGTGTGCCAGCTTGCACTGCATGTGAATTGTTTTTACTACTGTTTTGCTACTTTTCTGAAAAAAAAAATTGTAAACCTGTTTCCTACCTTTCCTGTAATTAGTGTTCCAGATACAGATTTGCTGTGTCCAGGACTATTTGTAAGCTTCTGAGCCCCCCAAGCCTTTCTGTGTTGGAGGGAAGCCTTCTAGCTTATCAGTGGGAGTGGTAAGCACTAGGTAACCTGTCTACCACATAAGGAGTGGTTTTGGCCCAGAATTTGTAGTTATTGGCCGTTTGGATGGTCTTCCATCTCTCTCAACTTTCTGATTTGAAGGCCTGCATTTGCACTTGTTTCTGTCCTGTAACTCCTGGGCCCATCTCATTTGCTCGCTCAAAAAAAAAAAAAATTATCTGCTTTTACTGTATTTGTGTTTCTTCCTACTTTATTTTGCTTTTGCGTCATCTTAAAAGTACTCAATTATATTTATTACTGCTTGGTGTAACTCATTCTAAGCCTTTTAGTTTAAGCACTTGGGCTTCAGACCAGTTGTTTTACATTAAGAAGGTTTGTGGTCTGCACTGTAGTGGCAGAACAGGTAGCATACATCCTTCTAAGTTGGGAACTGCTGATTGAGGGCTCAGTGTCTGTTATTCTAAAAGTGTATTCATTCTGGTTTAAGCACTTGGGCTTCAGGCCAGTTATTTTACATTAAAAGGGTTCGTGGTCTGCACTCTTGTGGGAGGAGAGGCTGGACTCTGCCCTTCTGAGCTGGGAATTTCTGGTTAAAGGCTTATAGTGCCTGCATATTTGAACTGCTTCTTACTAAAATTGGTACACCTTGTTTGCTGTAGCATAGACTAGATCCAGGCCTGCTGAATCTAGCTTTGTTTGTATAACTTGAGCACTAATCCAGGCATTCTTTAAAGTATTAAATTGTATTTATTACTGCTTGGTAGTAATTTGATTAAAGTGTAGCTATCATTCTAAGTCTTTTGGATTAAGCACTTGGGCTTCAGACCAGCTGTTTTACATTAGGAAGGTTTGTGGCCTGCACTGTGGTGGCAGGCCAGGTAGCTTACATCCTTCTAAGTTGGGAACTGCTGATTGAGGGCTCAGTGTCTGTTATTCTAAAAGTGTATTAATTCTGGTTTAAGTACTTGGGCTTCAGGCCAGTTGTTTTACATTAAGAAGGTTTGTGGTCTGCACTGTAGTGGCAGAACAGGTAGCTTACATCCTTCTAAGTTGGGAACTGTTGATTGAGGGCTCAGTGTCTGTTATTCTAAAAGTGTATTAATTCTGGTTTAAGCACTTGGGCTTCAGGCCAGTTATTTTACATTAAAAGGGTTCGTGGTTTGCACTCTTGTGGGAGGAGAGGCTGGACTCTGCCCTTCTGAGCTGGGAATTTCTGGTTAAAGGCTTATAGTGCCTGCATATTTGAACTGTTTCTTAATGAAATTGATACACCTTGTTTGCTGTAGCATAGACTAGATCCAGACCTGCTGAATCTAGCTTTGCTTGTATGCTTGTTTGTTTGCTAGTTATTTCCCTGAAATGCTAATTCCACCTAAATTGCGGCTTTGCAGCGCTTCTGTGTATCCCTAGTGATATCTGCATTGCTTACTATACTTATTTCCCTGTTTCACTTGAAAGAAAGTTACTGTTTGTCATTTTTGCATTTAAGTTACCTGTAACACATTGCATTTAAGTTACCTGGCACTTGCTCACTAAAGCAATTATATAAGTCAGCACTAAAAAATTAAAAGCACTACACCCTCACAAACTCCCCTTGAGTACCTTGTTCCCCATTGGCCCTTTTTTTCAATTATAAAGGAATTCCCAATACTATTCTAGCATGTCCAAAGGTCAGTTGTCAATCTCCTCTCCGGTCCAGCTGGTGAATCTGGGAATCTTGAGGCAATGTTACAACTGCCTCATGTACACAGACAACCCTCTCCTCCTCCCAACAAATTCCAACACATGTGAGAAATGCAACCATATAGCCATACTGGAGGCTAAGCTCTCTCAACTCAGTACTGGCGAAACCAGTCAGGAGGAGAAGGAAACCACACTCACTACAATTCCAGTCTCACATAGACCTACCACGACAGCAAACCAAACACATAAACACACAAAAACATACTCAGAGGCTCTAAATAAAAATCTGCCTAAGCAGCAGAGACCTCCAAAGCAGACACCCAAGCAACCGCTACCCCAAAACAAAACACGTGCAACACATAGCTCACAAAGCCAGTGTGCTGAACATTCACAGCCCTTAAGGCTAAACAGCACACCTGATACACTTGTAATAGGTGACTCTATCGTCAGGCACACTGACATCCCGCTCACCAGGCTGAACAAGAAGGTCACGGTGAGCTGCCTGTCGGGCGCTAGGATCCGCCACATAACACAAGCACTCAGGTCACTCCAAGGCAAGTACAAATATGACTCAGTCATTGTCCATGCTGGTGTGAATGACCTGAGATGTACCTCCCTGGACTACATGAAAAGAGACATAGAGGAGCTCTCTGAGCATGTAGCCCAGGCCGGTATGACCCTGACCTTGAGTAGCATCTTAACCTCACCAAGAATGATGCCACAATATGAAGACAAGATGATCAATTTCAACAATTGGCTTAAGTATTGGTGTCATTCAAAGGGGATCCAATGCCTGTCAGCCTGGGATGACATGCTCGACAAGCCACGATGCTTCGCTAGGGATGGCTTGCACCTGTCACCCGTGGGCTTTCGGATATTGGCAAAGGCTCTTGCTACCCCCATAGTGCCTTTTTTAGGCAAGGCTCAAAAGACAAACCCACCTCCATAAATATCACAAGGGATAAGAAACAAAGAGTAATGCTACTCAACGCCAGAAGTCTAAACCTCAAGATGCATGCACTTGAAACTCTCCTTAGCATGGAGAACATCGATATCTGTGCAGTAACAGAAACCTGGTTCATGGCTTCCGAGAGCACCTCAGCACACTACCAGGTTATACCTCATACCATGCTTTTCGGCCCCAAAACTTGGACCGAACCACAAAAGGAGGGGGAGCATCAATATTCGTCACAGATGCCCACACTTCCAGGTTGGTGGCACAGCACGAAGCATCAGAGACTATCCATGTGCAACTAACAGTGGGTAAAACTGCCTTCCAGTTTATAGCCTGCTACAGACCACCCTCCCAGACCTAGGAACCCCACTCTGCCTTCCTGAGAACACTGGAAAATATGAAGGTCTCTCCAAACACCATTATATTGGGCGACTTCAACTACCCAAGCATAGACTGGGAGCATTACTCTAGGTCCAACACCCTAGCCCAAAGGTTCCTAGAATTTATAAACTCAAATGCTATGAAAAAACTTGTTACCACTCCCACAAGAGGGGAAAACATACTGGACCTGATCATCACCAACATGGGGACTCTCTGCTCCAGACCAGAAATGTATCCCTCACTGGTAAGATAGGACCATAAACTAATCTCACTGGATATTCACATGCCGACTCCACCCCCTGCCCTGAAAACCACAGTGAAAAATGTCTCTAAAGCAAATTTCACACTCCTCAAAACTGAGGTGTAATCCTTCAAAGCCCCTGGACCTGTGGAAAATACGGCCCAGACCGCAGAATCCTTTATAAACGCATTCTATGAACACCTTCAGGAATGCATGGATCATGCAATCCCAAATAAAACCAAGACCCAATCCTCCAAAGGCAGACGTCCTGTCTGGTGGACCCCAGCCATAAACAAACTATACAATAGAAGGAGGACGCTACTACATGATAGAGCAAAATCCCAAAAAGGGAAGGCATCTCTGATCAGTATTAGCAAAAAACTATGGGCACTCATAAAATCGTCTAAGGCCAGCTTCGAGAGAAAAATTGCACAAGACACTAAGGATAATCACAAGGCTTTCTTTAGTTATGTTGGGAACCTGGGTGGGAATTCCCAGATATGCTCAGAATTAGTCCAAAATAACAAAAAATACACCAAACCCACAGACATTGCCAACATCCTAGCTGACAGGTTCAGCGCAAACTTCTCCCCCCCCCCACCAAAAGGGCAAATATCTATCCCAGCAGAGTGCTGCCCCCCCTGATGTCTCAGATGCTCAGGTAAGAGTTGCCCTCTCCAAAGCAAAAAACACAGCATCAATGGGACCAGACGGTGTCCTGGGCTGCGTCCTACATGAACTCCAAGAAGAGCTAAACTCAAACATAAAACTACTGTTCAACCTCAGCCTTACTACAGGATATGTACCCAAAGAGTGGCGTACACCAACAGTGGTCCCTCTCCACAAAGGTGGTGCCTCAACGGATCCTGGAAACTATCGCCCCATAAGCCTAACTAGCTTGGTCTGCAAAGCTATGGAAAGGATCATCATGGACCTCATAAATAAAGATATTGGGGACCTACAGACACTGGATCCCACCCAATTCAGCTTTGTTAAGGGCAGATCCTGCCTCTTAAACCTGGTTGATTTCTTTGAAACAGTCACCAAGGCCATTGACAAGGGGAAGGTGGACCACACAGCCTACCTGGACCTCGCAAAAGCCTTCGATACAATACCCCACTCGGGCATTATAGATAAGCTCACCAGCTTAAATATAAACCCCTATGTCACTAGATGGGTTGCAAACTGGCTCAAGGACAGAACCCACATGGTTAGAATTGCTGGAGCCATGTCAGACTCCAAACCAGTTCCAAGTGGCGTCCCACAAGGCTCAGTCCTGGGACCACTCTTGTTCGGTATATATTTCTCGGAGGTACAGGCCAACACGGAAGGACTGTGGCTGACCAAGTTCGCAGATGACTGCAAACTGGGCGCCATAATCGACTCTCCAGCCGAAACAAGCATCCTCCAAAAGGGCCTCATAGAAACAGACAACTGGTGCCAGAGCCATGGCCTCAAGCTAAACGCCAAAAAGTGTATAGTCATCCCCTTTGGCAAAAACAAAGTGCCCACAAATTACCACATAGGTGGTAATCCATTAAGTACAGAAGAAGTAATTAGGGACCTGGGGACCCAAGTTGATAGCAATCTCTCATTTGACAACCACGTGGCCAAAGTGGTTAGAAAAACATTTTATATAGCCCATCTAATCATGAAGGGATTCACATCTAAATCAGGGGAGGTCATCGTGCCTCTTTACTCATCCCTCATCAGGCCCATAATTGAGTACAATGCCCCTTTTGGGATGTACCTTACCAGACACCTGCAGCAACTGGAAAGATCCCAAAAGTACCTCACCAAGAGGATCAAAGGGCTCAAACAGATGCCATATGCTGCCCGGTTAAAGAAACTCCAGCTCCACTCAGTGGCATACCACCTGCTCAGAGGCGATCTGTGCCTGATGTATAAAGCCATGTCCAACCCGGAATTAATGGACATGCTGCACCTCAGAAAATCCAAATCCCATCGAGCTACGCGGTCGAGAGACTTGAACCTCAGCACTGAAATAAATAGGACATGCTGGAGGGACAGATTCATAACCCAGAGGCTCCCTTCACTCTGGAATAAAATCCCAGTCCAGGTTAGGCAGAGTCCCTCATTGACTCTATTCAAGAGGAATCTTGATGGATGGATGGGAGATCGTAGGTTTACCCCGGGTATCACTTCTGTGTCACTGTTAGACAGAGGCACAGTATACTAACCTCGAAAAAGGGCATAGCAAAATTAATTTAAAATGGGTGGCGAAAGCCAAACACACTCTGGCTAGGCTTATAAATGCACTAGGGCAGATAGCCTAGTATGAACCTATGAACCTTTTCCATGGCAGTCACATTTGTTCAGTTTTGATTGTCTAATTTTATCTTGCCAGGAGCTCCAAATACACAGTGAATACTAATGGAGATAAGGGGCAACCTAGTCTTGTACCCTTCCCCAGGAAGAAATCTTTCTGATACCTCCACTAATTTTTAACTTTTGCTGTAGCTCCCCCATATAGTCCTGTTATCATTCTTACCAGTCTTTTTGATCCAGTTTAATCCATCCATCCATAATTTTTGCACATGGGGTTGGGGTGTCACTTCAACAGTGGCAATCTTGGTTCAAAAAGAAACTCCCAATTGACCCTATCAGAAGCTTTTTCTGATTCTAACTAATCAAGAGTAAAGACTTTATTTCCTCTTTGCCTCAGTTTGCATTATCAGTATGGCTTTTATATAGTCAAATATTTGTCTCTCTTGAATGGTCTGTTTAGCCTAGCTGCTATGAAGGAGGTGAAAATCGTGTAATCGTGGTTTAATATAGTTGACATTGGCCGAAACACCACTAGCCTACTGGATCCTTTCTGTCTTTTTTGAGATCATCGTTATTACTGTTACATTCCATGATTTTGGTGGTGGTGTTCATCTAGAGTCCTGTTGAATATATCAGATAGGTTGGTAATGTATTAACCTTACCTAAACAGGCACCTGCATCAACTGGAGAGACCTCAAAGGTTCTTCACGATGAAAATTTAGGGTCTTCAGCATGTCTAATGTGGACAGACTGAAATCACTGTCACTATGCTCTGTATCATATAGACTACTCAGAGGTGACCTGTGACTTGCATACAGAACAACTTCTTATCCTGCCTTAATGGAAATGCTGCACATTCGTAAGTCAAATGGTACATGACTCACTCCCTCTAGGGACCTTAACCTAGCATGTGACATCAACAAGACTTGCTGGAGAGACAGATATGTCTCCCAGAGGTTGCCTCTCCTCTAGAATAAACTTCCAATACAGGTTAAACAGAGCCCCTCATTAACCCTTTTTAAGCGTAACTTGGACGATTGGATGGGAAACCACAAATTCACCCCAGGGATTTCACCTGTTTCCCTAGACCCTTAAGGGAACAAGGGTTGAACTTGACAAAGCTTGTAAGGGCCCTAGGGTCATTAGCCTAGTAACCTCCTATGAACGTATCCTTAAACAGAGAGGCGGTTGGACCCCCAGAATCCCTTCCCTGGAGGAGTCAGTATTTCTGGAGGCTTTTGGAGTTGGCTTATCTACCTCCTGGGTTACTCCGCCCTCTGATGAAGCTGATTGATTTGATCTCTCGGTGGGAGTAGAAAGAACCTGATTCAGTTGAGCCAGTACCTAAGAGGCCAGATAGGATTCTGGCTCCAACTGTGGGGAAGGACGTTTGGAGTAAGGGGGTGCCTGTGAATGCCATGGTCATAGCAGTGGCCACTAAGAAAAGACATGCCAAACAAAGTTTAACCCCCTAACAAGGAGTCTAGGACAATGGACAGGTTTCAGAAGTGTGTGCTTCAGCGACCTTTGCTGTTAGGTTGCTGAACTATTTGGCACATTTTACTAGGTTGCAAAAGGCACTTGATCAAAGAACTTTCAAAATCCCTTTCAGGGACCATTTCTACTGAGGCCCAATCACCTGTAGACTGTCAGTTGGCTACCCTCAAATCCCTTTCGAATTCATCCATGAGGCTTATTTCTCATGCAGCCAGAGGTGCCTCTAGGGCAGCGGGTTCATGCATCTCCATTAGGAGGCATGCCTGGATGCACTTGTGATTTTTGCAGAGCTCTTGAAGTCCTCGCTCATCACTGCTTCCTTTGATGGCAGTTTATTGTTTGGCCCAAAAGTGAAGGACACATTATCCAGGTGTGAGAAGGATGGAAAGACCCTGTCTACAGTGGGCGCCTGTTTCTTGATCCCTCGAAGATCCTTTTCTAGGAATCAATGAAGTGGTCAGAAAATGTTCAGAAAGTCCCAGGGTTCTTTCCAGGGCACACATGGAGAAAGTTCCACTAGGGCCAGAGGGGGGATCTGTAATGGATGAGGACGCCCGCAAAACCAGGGGACCAAAGACTCTTTCACTGATAGACCTTACCAGTGCTCCTGAAAGAAGACCCGATTGTCCCCCTCTGGAGGCAATCGGTGATCAACTATCCCTGTGCCAGAGAGCCTGGCTAGATATACCAAAAGATACATGGGTACAGAGGATTATTTCCAGAGGTTATGTAATTCCCTTTTCCCTTCCACCTCCAACTGTATGGAAAAATTCCTGATGTTCCACTCAGTTCAAGGAAAGAAGCAGCACATACAAAACCTGCTAGTAAAGAGAGTCTTCCATGAGGTCCAACCAGACCAGATAGAATCTGGAACTTACTCAAGATTTTTTTAGTACCAAAGAAAACAGGGGACTGGAGACCAGTTTTGGGTTTCAGCAGTCAATTCCACATACAAAAATTTGGATGGTTATGGTTCAGTGCATTCTCCCCTTCCTGCACAAGGATGATTGGATGTGGTAGATAGACCTTCAGAATGAGTACTGTCACATAAAGATGAACAGACAATCCAGAAAGTATTCTTACGTTTCTGGCAAGAAGCCAGCCACTAGCAGTTCAGAGCATTGTCCTTTGGCTTCACCATAGCCCTCATGGTGTTTACCAAATGTGTGGCAGTGGTGGCAGCACACTTAAGACTGCAGGGATTCTGAGTGTTTCTATATCTAGATGAGTGGCTCATTACCTCCCAGATCATGCATCTGTTAATAAGAGCAAGGGATCAGACACTTCAGATTTGTTTTCATCTGTGGATAACGATAAATTACAAGTCTCACCTACAACCAACTGAAATTTTGGAATTCATAGGAGAAGTTTTCAACACGACATTAGTGACAGCTTCTCTTCCTCTCTCAGGAGTACATACTATAAGATTCCAAGTCAGGAGACTAATTTGCAGTACCAGTGTTTCAGCCCGGATGATACTTCAGGCCTTGGGGTCAATGTCTGCTGCCATAATTTTAGTTCCTCTAGCAAGATTTCATATGAAAATTCTTCAATGGATGCTAGCAACACAATGGTCTATTCTTCACCAGCACATGTCAACACAGCTAAGGATCACTCAGGCATGCAAGAGATAATGCTGGTGGTAGATTCATTCATATCAAGTTTTACAAGGCCATCCTTTCATTCTCCCTCAGCTCAAGGCTATAGTGACCACGGACACTCCCAGATTGGGTTGGGGGCACTTTCTGGAGAGAACATTCCAAGGCAGTTGGACCCCGTAGAGGCCAACTTGCATATCAATGTCTTATAGATGAGAGCAGTGCTTTTAGCATTTCAGGCCTTCCAGAACGCTTTCCTTAGAGGCAGTTGTGATTCAAGTAAACAATATGTCAGTGGTTTGATACATCAGCAAACAAGGAGGGACCAGATATTATCCCCTGTGTTGAAAAGCACTCAAAGTGTGGAAATTGGCAATCTCATCCAACTGTTCTCTCATAGCAACACACATTTGGGGGGAATCCAACATGATAGCAGACAAACTGAAGTAGTTACAATATTTACAAGAATCACTACAATACAAAATTTGGCAATAAAGTGATAAAAAGAAGAGAAAAGTAAGCAAATTCAAACAATGCAAAAGTAAGTTCAAACAATAATAAAAGTATCAGCTAAATCAAGTTAAATTGAGCAAGGTCCGTCAGTCTGAGTGTGGAGCAGCTATAGATTCTATATCTGATATTAAGTATAAAGGGAAAATAAGAAAGCAGAGGAAATACAAGTAGACAGAAGCTTCATGAGATTATAGTTAGTAGCTGGTATGCTTAAAGTGAAGTATAAAATAATTAGTAATGGTTGAAAAGGGTGTCAGGAAGAATTCAAGTGGAATAAAGGTGTGTTTACATGGTTAGATAGTTAAGAAAAGCAGTACTGGGTCTGAGTCTAGGGAAAAGAGAGTTAAGTGATAGCATTAAACAAGGTGGAGCAGTTGCAGATCCATTTGGAGAGAAGGTGCTTGTGTTTGGAAAGTTTTGAATTTAACGAGATGTTGTTCAGAATGGACGGAGGAGGGAGATTGTTCCAAAGCATCTCTCTTTAACTCATACTTCATTGATACCATCATTAAGCTCATGCAAACTTCCTACACCTTCTACCACCTCTCAACCACACAGCTCCCACTTCTCATTACAAATAATTCCTGCTAACTATATTAAAAAAAACTGCTTCTTAAACTTAAACCATATTCACCTTCTGCTTTTAAGCTACCACCTCACTTCCTAAAGATTGCAGCTCATTCCATAGCATATCCTGTCTCTGTACTTATTAATCACTCCATTACAGAATCAACTGTACCTACTATTTGGAAAAAGTCTCACATAATACCTATCCACAAGGGAGGAACTTCTATTGAACTCTCTAATTACCGACCATTAGCAATTCTCTCTCCTCTTTCTAAAATTCTTGAACATTGTGTTCACAAAAAAATCTTAACCTATCTTATCAAGAAAATCTGATTACTCCAACCCAGCATGGTTTTCGCCCTTTCCACAGTACAACCACTGCTCTCATCTCTTTTATCAACTCTGTCTAGCTAGAGATAATAATAAACGTGTGTCCTGCCTCTTTTTAGACCTTTCTATAGCCTTTGACACTGTATCACTCTCCATGCTCCTCTCCAAGCTAGCCCAACTCAACTTATCCACTTCTACTAACTCTTGGTTCAGCAGCTGTCTTACTGTCAGACATTCTATCTACTCTCTCTCCCTATTAATATGGGCATTCCACAAGGCTCAGTTCTAGGTCCCCTTCTTTTTAACATCTTTACAAACCATCTACACCAATCTTGTCCCTTGTCCTCCCTCATTCAGTTTGCTGATGACTCCACTATTATCTCTGTTTCAGAGAACCCTACAGATCTGCTATCTATCACACAAAAATCCTTTAACCTTACTGAATCCTGGCTATCTAACAATCAACTCATTCTTAACCCCAAAAAACAGAACTCCTCCTCTTCCTCCCAAAATCCCTCTACCATCTGAAATCATCATTTACCATCTCCTCACTAAATAATACTTTTCTTTCCCCAAAACTCATACTAAGCTCCTTGGTGTGACCATAGACGAATGGCTCAAATTTGACTTACATGTGCATCACTGTATTAAGAAAACTCACCAAAATCTTGGCTTGTGTAGAAATAAAAAGTTTCTCACCCTCAACGCTAGAATCTCACTCGCCCATGCCTTCCTTCTTTCTTACCTATTTTATGGTCACAAATCCTAACTAATCTACAGTCTTCTCTTCTTTCCAAATTAGAATCTACCTAGAATAAAGTAGCTAGAGTTGCTGCCAACCTGTCTTTCAAATCTCATCATTGCCTAGCTCTGAAATCACTTAACTGGTTAGAGTTTCCTAACCAACTCTTATTTTCACAACTTCAAGTTATTCATTCCATTCTAAATAAACCCCACAACTGCCCTAGTCTCTCAGCACTTATCTGTCTTTACACTCCCACTCGATCTCTCAAAAGTTCTGATCAAGATCTACTTCAAATTTACAAAAGTAATACATTTATTGGACAGTTTCTGTTCAGCTCTTCTCTTGCCTCCCATTGGAATAAACTTCCTCTATCTTTGAGAATTATCTCCAATGTTCTTTAATTTAAGAAAACACTGAAATTGCATCTTAATAGTTCCTGATCTTGTCTCTGTAATCATCCAACTTGAACTCCTCCCCTACTCTAGCTCTGCTTCCTTCCTACTGCCTTTCTTTTTTTCCTTCTATATTATCTTCTCTATCTATCTTACTCCTTACTTATACTTATATCATATTATTACTGCTGATGATATTATTACTGCTGATATTGTATTGTTAAATTTAGAAATATTTGCATTTTACTGTATCTCATTGTGTACTTACTGTTATTTATTTATTTTTTTTTGTGGATATTTTCCCCCTGGGCCTCCACTGAAAAAGAGCTTTGGTCCAGTTGGACCATCCTGGTTAACAAATGTTAAATAAATAAATAAATAAAATCTAGCAGTAGTCCAGGAGTATAACAGTTTGCCTTCAGGTAGGTTAGATTTGTGAACTTTGTAGTAGGTTTTGATTTTCTGATTGTAATGACCTAGTGGGGGAGTAAGGGGAAAATAAGGAGCTGAGTGCAGGGCAGTCTTGTGGTTTGTAAATTAGTCTGTGAGAGGTAGTTTGTTGAAGGTGTAGTAGGTAATGTGGGAATTCGAGCCACTAGAGTTTTCTTAAGGCTATACAGTGATGGGTTGAATGACGACAGAAGCAAATATGTCAATCGTGTTGTAACAAAACTCTAATTTTACTTTCAGAGATGACTGCAGATTAGTTTGTAAGGGAGCACCGTAGGTTAGAGAGGGAAGTAGATAGGAGAGGGCTAAGGCTTATTTTAGATTGTCGTTAATTATGACTCCTAAGAGTTTCATACTAGCTGTGAGTTCAATTTTTATTGAGTTCAGTGAGAGAATGTTAAAGTCTTGTAAATTGATAGTGGTACTTTTTTAGGAGTGAACAGCATAAGTTTGATTTTTTTTTTTTACATTTAAGGAAAGATGATTTTTGTGGAGCGAAGATTCAACAGTAGAGAAAGATGTTTAGGTCATTTGTTGAAGGATACTGGAGTTGGGTGCAAAGCAGGCTATAGTTGAGTCATCTGCATATTGGACTAGGGAGTTATGTAGTATAGCTTGTTGTAGGTTGTTTATGAATATGTTAAATTGAAGGGGTCTAAGGATTGAACCTTGTGGGACACCAGTGGGGTTCTGGAGGTAGTGAAAGATAGAGTGCTGCCATTTTGGTGGCATGTTGCCTATCAGAGAGAGAGCTTTTAAACCAGTTAAGAGACTGAGAAGACAGCCCTATGGAAGAGAGTTGAGAGAGAAGGATAGACTGGCATATAGTATCATATGCTTTAGACAGATCTAGAAAGAAAGCAGATGCTATATAGCCAGAGTCATGGATTTTCTTAATGGTATCTAAGAAGGATATTAGTGCAGAAGTAGTACTGAAGTACTCCTTGTTTGGACAGTCAGTTAAAGAAACTCTTACCTGCGGCAAGCAGGAAAGTAGAACCTTATCTGCCATAGGAATCAAGTTTTCTTCCCCCAATGGATCTTCTCCAGGAACCAATGAAGTGGGAAGATGATGTGGTTCCAATGGTCTATCCTGTATCATCCGTTGTCATTCCTTGTCAGGCTAACTCTGATTTGCAGGCATCATCTGCAGTGGTGGAAGCTTGCAGAGGACCTTCATCTCGGCAGACCCTTCACTCCTCCTCCTCCTCCAGCTAAAGGCACAGGACCATGGATGCTTTCCTGTTGATGTGGGGTGGGCATTTTCAGGGAAGAATGGTACAAGGCATATTAAGTAGTAGTTGCATTTGACAGACTTTAGATTGCATAATAGGGTGTTTGAAAAATAGGTAGGAATATTTTATTCCATGATTAGTTGTTTAAATACTACTATATTACTGTGTTTATTACCGTGGTTAGTGGTTTTGTTCATAACTGAAATGTTTTAATTCTTTATTTTCACTTTATATAACAGTTTCTTATCTGTTTATTTTAACTGTGCTTTTATGATATACATAGATGATATCTTTAAACTGTTTATCTGTTAATGTTAATGGTTTAAATAATCCTTTAAAGAGGGATAGCTTACTTAAATATTTAAAGCTGCATAAAGCTCATACAGTATTTTTACAATAAATGCATTTGATTAATAATGATGTTAATAGACTGAGGTTGAAAGAATAATCAATATTGGCTAGTTCTTGTTTTAGATCTAAAAGAAGAGGCACCCTTATGTTGTGGAGACATGCATCTGTAATGCCTAAAGTAATTGATACCTAGTCAGGTAAAAATGGTATGTTGAGCCTTGTGATTAAATTTAACAAAAAATATATTAATTTGTGAGTTCTTAATGGATTCCAGGGGTTAGAGCCAAAGATGCAAAAAAATATTTAGATATTATAGCTTATTATATGAAGGCAGAAGTTGTTATAGCTGGTGATGTTAATTGTATTTTGTCTGATAAGAACACTGCGGCTAACCGAAAACCTAGAATTTTATTGTCAGTGAAACATTTAATATACTTTGTCAACTCAATGAATTTTATTGACATACACAATATAAAATCTTCTAACTCTCTTCAGTACACTCACTTTTCTAACAGATATGGAACTCAAACTAACATTAATCAGGTTTATATTATGAATAATTTCCTCACTAATATTAAAGAAATATCAATAGTGTCTTGTCCGCTATCTGACCGCAATGCTTTTATGCTTAACCGTGTATTAAAATCTGAAAACCTCAGACTCTCAGCATATATTACTAAAGTTAAAGGTTTTAAAGAATGCTTTCTAAATGAGTATCATAATGTCATAGAAATAAATATGAATGATGAAGTTTCAGATGTCATCCTTTGGGACTCCTTTAAGGCTTACCTGAATAATAGAATTACAAATTGGTATACATGCCAAAAAAAGCAATGGCATAGACAACTAAACACACTTCAGTTTAAAACAGGTAATTTAAAGGTAAACTTAAAAGCCTAATGATATATCCACTCAGTTAGAAATATGGTTGAAATTGGCCTAAACACCACTAGCCTACTGCAGCCTTTCTCTTTTTTTTTTTGGGGGGGGATCACCACTATTACTTTTACATTCTATGATTTTGGTGGTGGTATTCATCTAGGGTTCTGTTGAAGGCTCTATATTAGATCACCGACCGCTTAAAAAAGCGAACGGTGATTAATTGACCCTATGTAAGCGAAAGCTTACAATCTCAAACTGTCAGAGCAGCGATTTTTTTTCCTTGGTAAAAAAAAATCGCTGTTCCAAAACACATACACACAACACAAGCACACCAAACAAACAGCAATCCACACACATACACCTAAAATCTTACACCTAACCCTACACTAACCTATACACACACCACTAACTATCCACTTACCTTAACCCAAACCCTAACCCTAAGGTCCGTCACTATCGCACACTCACCTCACCTGTTCCCTAACCCTCACGTCCACACAATCGCACACATACCTAACCCAAGCCCTAACCCAACTCGCCTAACCCGCCCTAACCTTCACATCCACACAATCACAAACTTACCTGAACCCGACCCATAACTTTCCACCACAGCACTGAAAATACCGAAGCAACAGAAACAGACAACCGGATTCTTTCCTTAGGAAAAAATTTGGGTTTCTGTTGCTTCGATATTTTAAGCTTTTTCTGCGTAGGGTTTGATATTAGAACATTCGAAGGTTTGAAACCTCAATGTTCTAATATAGACCCCTGTTGAATATATCAGGTAATGTATTAACCTTACCGAAGGACCAGACTTCTACTTGGGGTACTATCCCTGCCTGAGAACTTGCCTTTCTTTTGCCTTGTCATACTTGCCTTCATATTTTCTGTGTCTATTTCTACAATTAAATCCCCAGTGCCCCCCTCTTTAATTGAAACCATTTGCCGTCCTTTAAAAAACTCTCCATCATCTCCCCCCGCCTTTTGTACCTCACTTTCCTCATTGTATAGGTTTTTGTAGCACTCCCTGAATATCTGTAGTACATCTCCCCTAACAAGTTTCCCCTCAGGGTTAGACATCTTATCTTCTAGACCATTCTCTCAACTTTTAGCTACATGACCATCATTGCTAAGCATTTTGAGATATGGGATTTTTGTGAAAAATTTTAATTTTTATGGCAGTCCTATGTCTTTCCAATATACTGTATAAGAATTGGAGCAGATTATAGCTTAGATCTATACTTCTGTCCTTCCTGCTTCTTTGCAGCCTTTGTTGCCCCCCCCCCCATTTCTCCTTTAGCTGTCTGATATTCCTTTTCTTTCTTCCTTCCAAATCTCTTATTCTTTCATCTGAGTCCTGACCCTTAACTGTTGCTTAAGATTATCCCTTCTCTCTTCTAACATCAAGTTTTGTCAAATGACTGTGTCTCCTAATTACTGGAGCAAAGTACTCACCCAGTTTGTAAAGCTGTGTCTGCTGAATGAGTATGTAGGAAATCACCAGTGCTGTTCCCATTTTTCTCTCCCTGCGCTCATAAATGTACACTGTACTGGTACTTGATCATAGACCAGTACTGGATGTGTGCTCCCTGATTTTTTAGGTTTGCATATTCCCTTCCAATATATATTTTGTGTAGTCTTTCTCATTTCTTGTATCTCAAGGAATAATGTGTGTATTTTCTACAGTTATACTTTTGAGCCCTCAAGGTCTTCCAGACCTATGAGGTTCATATACTTCTTTTTCTATTTCATCAAGATGCCCATCACCCCCCCCCCCTCAAGTTATTTCTCCCCACCAAATAAGCCCATCTACCTTGTGTCTGAGGGCTCATCTTACAAGTCCTACTGCCATCCATGGCTTCTAAAGATTTTTGCTGTTTTCTGTCCTACCCCTCTTTGCCTAGCTCAAGCAACGACTGGCTGAACTTAGGAAACTACTGCTTGCAATACTCCCAGGCCCTAAGTGGTGTGCTGCAACTATCTACTTTGTTTCACAGCCTGATGTCCAGCTTCCCTGAGCATCAGCCTCCTCAAGCACTCGACTGAAAAGATGTTAGCACTTACATTTCACCCAGGGTAGGAATATTCCATCCTCCCTGCCAATTCTGTCAAATGCCCAAATCACTAATCAAACTTGGGTTGCCTGCGTTGTAGTCAGGACTTTCTCTCTCTATGCACCAGAGTAGCAGGTTCACATACTTCTTGACTTACTATTCTTTTCTACATTATTTCCTTAATCTAAGCCCAGCTGGCACATACTTCCCCCTCACATGCTGAAACATACTTTCTCTCACAAACAACATTCCATTCACCTTCCATAAACAGACATTCCCTGATGAATGCATAGTATCTGACCTAAGACAAGTCTTGTTTCCTTCTCCTTCACTTTTTGGAATGTGTACAGCTGTGAGCATCATTTTATGGCCCCCTCAGTCAGCTGTTATCATTAAATGCCTACCTCTGGTGTTTATTAGTGCTTCTGTATATCTAAATGTGTCCCTGTCATTACCAGTATTGCCACTTCTCTGCTTTTTTCACTTCCTATTTCTAGGGAGAACACTTCCTTGAAACCCCATTTCATAATGCTCATATTTTTAAGATAGGCTTCCTGCAGAAGTATCATACTACCTTAATTTCTTTAAGATACATGAGAGCCCTGGTTAATGTTGGTTTACCTGCCAATCCATTGACATTACACAGCAGAATATTCAAGAAGTCATAATTTTTCTCTGCTGTTCATGCTTCTTTCAACTAAGTCTACCCTTTTCATGCCTCCCCCCCCCTTTTATATTCTCATTTTAATTTCTGCTTTCCCTGTTCTTTGTGTAACTGTTGTGTGCTTGTTTTCTGGTTTACTAGTCTGATTAGCTTCCTTTATATCTCTAGGTTATCTTGGTTTCTCCTTTTCCTTCATTTTAGAAGTTTTATTTGGAGAGAGATCCTAGTTCTTAATATAAATTAAAAAACAAAACATTTAATTGGATAGCTATGTACAAATCAAACACCCACTCCAGAAGGTATGGGGATATGATGTTACAAATCTGCAAGTTTGCTTTTAATAATCTGGATGAGGCCTTGTAGTCCCTCCCACCACACAAGTTTCTGATTAGAAAGATTTGCTACTTTACACTAACTTGTCTGTCTTCTGGTGCCACCTTCTTTCGTTTTATCTCTTGCAAACATTAAGCCTCTTGCCTGTGCCTTATACTTCCATACACTAGTCTTGCCCTTGTGGTATCTCTTTAGTGCATCTCACATCCTGACCTCATTCTTTTGTCAACTTTTATAGTATCCTGGGTGTCTGACTCTATAAATCACCCTTGGGGATGATATGCTCCCTTTCTGCTCCCTGTGACAACAGTTCTCTCCTGTTTCCATATATTTTACCCTCAGCCAATCGCTGGTCTTCTCCTAATACCCTAAGTTCTCTCTTACACATTTCCCCAGATAGGGAAAGCAGCAGACACAACAAAAGTCTTATTTTTCATATTCAGTAGCAGACAAACTGTAGAAAATGCAGTAGTTATATCTTAATCATAATATTAACATAATAATAAAAACACCAAAAAAGTCTCAACAGAGTAAATGTTCTGCTTAATAAAAGTAGTCCAACACAAAATAAAGTAAAACAATAGCAGAACAATCCAAGGCAATGGAGGACCATATAAGGAGTGACCAGTACGTAAAATAAATCTGTTTTATTAAAACAACAAGAGTTTATTCATTCAAAACAGGTAAGCATTTTCACCATAGGGCTTTCTTAAACCATAAAAAGCACACACATCCCCTCATCTGCTTATAAACTTATTCACAACCAATCATGTAATGAAACCAATTAAATAATTAAAAAAGTTCCTGTACAAAGGCAATGAACATTTAAAAGTATAGAAATTGCACAAAGTATTTTTAAAATATATACATTCTATAAAAAGCTAATACAGTATCAAGAAATAAGTCAAAGGGGCCCCCAGGATTACTACAGACACTATATAGAAAATGCTCAATGTGTCACATTAAAGTTACTTAACTTGAAGGGCTCTGGATTTCAGGATAGGTTTCAGTGGGGCTTTCTCATTAAGACCTAATCCACGGCCTGCCCTTAATCTAATTATCCATCTCACTTCCCTACTTTCTGTATGATTCCTAAAGTCACCACCCCCAATTATTGGGTGCAACATCCAAGAATTTAAATGTATGTAGACTACCCTGCTGTAAAACATGTTTAGACAGTGCACTGTTCTCTGAGCCAACGCTGATGTTATAAAGGTGTTCTCTAACATTGTCCTTCAATATCTTGTCAGTCTTTCCTACATAGAATGACTCACAGGATGTACAGTGTTCTAAATAAACTACATGTTGTGTACGGTAGTTAGCTTTAACATTAAATACATACTTATGTCTAGTCTCTGGATATATAAAAAAGCCAGTATTGTGTGTGGTCCCACAGAAATTACATTGTCCACATGGACTTGTAACAAATCCATTAAAATTGCCATTCGGTACTATAGGATCTTTCGGATAGCAAAGCATTCCTTTAAGATTTAATTTATTTTTATATAGAAAACTTGGTACATTACCTATAATCCGTCTAATATCTGGCTCTGTAGTTAGAACCCACCATTGCTTCCTTACGTCTGTAATGACATTGACATCAGTAGTATAAAATAATGGGACTCTCACCTCTTTTGTGCTCATGTGGTTGTTCACAGAAGTTTCTTCAACTGCCCTCTCTGAGAAATAGGGTCATGCCACATCATCCCTGAGACCTGGTATTTCTCCTAGCCTCTTCTCTATTTCAATACTGTTATAACCCTTCACTAAACTTATTACTCAAGTCTGACAATTCCTTATGAAAACTGTCATCAGATGCATTCAGCCTTGAGGCTCTTACCCCTTGACCTTTCATGACTTTCCTAAAGACATAGTTGGGGTGTATACTATGCCAGTGCAACAAAGTGTTCTTATAACAGGATTTTCTATGCACCCCAATGTTGACTAGGCCACTGTCCATTCTCTCAATCAGAATGTCTAGGTATTCTATTTTATTCAGAGATGAAACAATTGTGAACTTTAAATAGTTAGTCATCCCATTCAGTTGTCCAGAAAAGGTATCCAACTGTTCTACATTGCCAGTCCAAATGAAAAACAAGTTATCGACAAAACGTCAATAAAATGGGACATAATCTTGGAAAAACACATTCCAAAACATACAATCCTCTTCCCATCTTGCCATAAACATGTTGTCGTAGCTATCGGCACATGAAGTGCCCATCTTTTGCAAATAAACCTTATGATCAAACATAAAAGAATTATTTTCAAGTACAATTTCAAGAAACATGCACAGCAGGTCTGTAAACAATTCCTAATACTCACTGTGCCTAGACAAATACTCATGTATATATTTAACACCCTGCAAGTTGGGGATCAGTGTGAATAAGGACTGTGCATCGTGTCACAAAATAAGTAGTAGTAGCAGATACAGCAGTAGTGTAACCATAGAGATCTAATAAAAATTGTTTAGAGTCCTTTAAGATGCACATATTCCTATCTAAGATTGGTCGCAGAAACTTTTCAATGTGTAATGAAAAGGGTTCTGTCACCGAACCACGGCCAGCCACTGTAGGTCTCATCGGGGGATTGCTTCCATCCTTATGGACCTTAGGCAGACCCCGAATTAGGGGTATTAGGGGATTATCCACTTTAAAGAAACTATATAATTCACGCGTGATAATCTTGCTCTTATAACTGTCTTCTAAAAGATAATTTATTCTTTGTATCATGTTCTGGACACAAGTCATATCAATAGAGTAATATTTTCTGTCACATCAACTTCATAGAGACAAAATAGTGTGTCCTAGCCATTATAACAATGGGTCCACCTTTATCTGCTGGCCTGATTACAATAGTATTGTCATTCTGTAGCCCCTTTAATCTAGATCTCTGTCTCATATAGTTTTCCTATTACATGGCATATTATACCTCCCTTCATGTAGTTTATATAGATCATCTTCTAATACCTAATAAATGCATCAATTAAAGGATGAGGGCTAGGAACATACACACTAGGTTTTCTAAATGAGTGACCTTCATTGGTAAAAGCATTACCAAATTCCAATTTTAACAAGACATTCCTAGATAAAAGCTTTAGATCGAGAATAGTATATATATATATATATATATATATATATATATATATATGTGTGTGTGTGTGTGTGAGTGTTTGTGTGTATATATATGTGTGTGTGTATATATATATATATATATATATATATATATATATATATATATATATATATATATGCTTAGTATCATTTCAGAGATCACAGTTTGGGTGAATTAGCATTTCTACGAATCAGAAAAATGAAAACAAGAGCAGCAACTGACAAAAAAGTGGAATGCAGAAGTGGAGAATGTTTGAATTCGACACAATTATGACATTCACTACACTTCTGCAATTGCTGTTACTGTACAATGCACAGTAAAGAATGTTTTTTCAGGGGGGCAATCCCCCTGCACCCCCCACACCCCCTGCTACTTATATATACAGACTCCGAAATCGCACTGCAGTGAGGGAAAGGGTACATTTCTTGATCCCCACTATAGTGTAATCTGTATTAAAATGTAGAAATTCACATCAGCGAAAGCTGTAGTGCATTTGCTGTTATGCATTTGTATATTTATTTATTTGTTCTTTCGATACTATCGAAATGGGCATTCAAACTAAGTTAAATCAAAGTCCGATCACCCATTTGATAGTAAACCTTTCTCTCTCTCTCTATATATATATATATATATATATGTGTGTGTGTGTGTGTGTGTGTGTATATATTTATATATATATATATATATATATATATATGTGTGTGTGTGTGTGTTTATATATATATATATATATATATATATATATATATATATATATATATATATATATATATATATATATATATATACACATCTAGAGAGAGACATGCACACACATATAGATCTGTGTATATATATATATATATATATGTGTGTGTGTGTATATGTATATATATATATATATATATGTTTGTGTGTGTATTATTTGTGTTTCAGAATAAGTTGATATTTCCAGATTATAGCTAACAGTGGTGTATATTATAAATAGAATATCATATGTAGTACAGTAGAATATATTTAGAATTTCTGAATTTTTAGATATCCTGATTGTCTCAGCAGAATGGCAGTGCATTTTTGCACTTGTTATGATATATTTTATTTTGTATTGGTTGAGAGTTTTGAAGATAAAGTCTCACTGGTATTACTGTATAAGCAGGACACTTCTAAACCATACAGAGGAGGTTTTTAAAATAACTTGCTCATGGAACCCAAAATTGTACTACTATACAGAAGATGATTAATTTTCCTAACCCCACATCCTTTTTAAGGTCTTGGAGGAACCAAAGCCATTCCCGGTACTGAAAGTGTAAGGCAAAAAAACAGTCCTAGATGGGGCAGTAGTCCATTGCAAAACATGCTCATGAGTACACACACACGTGCACACACACACACACACACGCACACACGCACACACGCACACACACACACACATTCACACACATTTTATTTCTGTTTTTCACTGTTACCTCTGCTTAAGAAGTCAGTGCAGAGTAATATGTGGACCTAACAGCAAATGCAGTTATGTAACGATAGTGCACATAAGAATGTAGATCTTCAGCTTGTTCAGGCCTGAAGCCACTACCCTGTATGTAATACTTTCTAGACTGTTTCATTTACTGAACGTAACACTTTAAGTGCCATCTACTTAGATTAAAGTAACTGTTCCTTCTCTGATCCATCCCTCCCTTTTCGGAGCCGGAATACTGCAATCTCCAGGTTGTGTCTGTGTTGTGTTGACAACTTCTTTATCAGATCAGGGGGGAGTCCTCTGGGCAGGGGCAAGTCTGCCTTCGAAGTTATGAGGAGGGTTTTGACTCCTACCAAGTCTATAGCACATCCTTCATCGGATCTTCCTCCCTCTACTGGTGAGTTGTCTTTGTCCTCTCAGGTAACCCTTCCACAGGATTGCAGTGACCCCAGGCCTCAGGTTGTCCACCATAAGACTCCTCCCTCATCTGAAACATCTCCAGAGTATCCCACTGAGGAGGTCCCTCAGAAGAGGACCTGCAAGAGGAAGTACCTTGACTCCCCAGAGGAGTCTTATCACATCAGACAGTGACCTTGATGAGGCAGAAGGGTGCCCAAGGTCACCTCCTGAAGATGTCTCCTTTAGAGGCATCCTGGAATTATTAAAGCATAGAGGTGACTGGCAGTCCACCCCCTCTTTGGCTGAGGAGTCAGTTTACCTGAAGGCTTTTGGGTCTCACCCTTCCTCCTCTTGGGTGACTCCTGCGTCCGATGAGCTTATGGACTTAATCTCTAGGAAGTCCTGAAAGATTCCAGATTCCATAGAGCATAGTCCTAAAGGGCAAGCAAGTTTATTACTGCCCCTAATGATAAAGGGTTTCTGACTAAAGGAGTTGCAGTTGATGCCATGTTTGTGCCAGCGGCCACTAAAAAGAAGCTATCCAAGATCAGCTCCTCTATCCATCCTCCTAATAAAGACTCTAGGACTATGGATAGATATGAGAAGCAAGTGTTTTTGTCAGCAACCTTTGCTCTTCGGTGTCAGAAATACCTTACCCACTTCACTAGGCTACAGAGGGATCTATTAATGGTACTGACAGATGCCCTCCAAGGAGCTGTAGCTGAAGCAGTAGCAGATAAAGTTACTGCTCAGCTCGCCACCCTTAATTCTGTAGTAAACTCTTCTATGAGGTTCATATATACAGCAGAAAGGAACGTGTACAGCTGCATGTTCAGTTATTGCTCTTTGATGACAGGGCTGGATGCACCTTTGCAATTTTGCGGAGCCCTTTAAGTCTATGTTTGTTAATGCCCCCTTTGACGGTTCCTCTCTTTTTGGGTTGAAAGTGAAGGAAACGCTCACCAGGTGTGAATAAGAAGGAAAGACCTTGTCTGCCATTGGAGTATGTTTTTCTGTGCCCACCAGACCTTTCCAAAGGGTCAAAGGGGTAGTTGGAAAATGTGGTTCAGAAAATCCCACAGGTCTTTCCATGACACACAAGGTGAAAGTTCCCCCAGGGGAAGAGGGGGGAACAACAATGGTAGACATCGCCCTTGTGGCAGAGGAGGCCCTCCTAATCAAGGCTCCAAAGAATCTTTCTTTGGAGGGCCCCCTTCAGCGCTCCTGAAGGAGTTCCTGATTGCTCTCATCTGGAGGCAGTCAGGGGTCATTTGTCTGTGCACTAAGAAACCTAGCAAAGCATCATGAACGACAGATGGGTGCAGAATATAATATCCAGGGGATATGTCATTCCCTTTGCCTATCCTGCTCCAATGAGCACATCAGTTCCGGATGTTCCCAATCAAAAGAACAGGCAACCTTAGACATTCAAAAGTTGTTAAACAAAAGAGTCATCCAACAAGTCCCCGCAGACCAGAAATGATCCAGAACTTACTCAAGATTATTTTTAGTTCCCAAGAAAACAGGGGACTGGAGACCCATCTTGGATCTCAGCATTCTAAACAGGTCTGTGAAAAAGAGCAAGTTCCAGATGTTAACACTGCAGTCCATACTTTCACTCTTCAAAAAAGACAGTTGGATGTACTCTATAGACCTTCAGGAAGCGTACTACCACATTCTAATGAGCAGACGATCCAGAAGGGTTTTATGCTTCTGGCTAGGAGCCAGTCACTTCAGTTTCGAGCTCTGCCCTTTGTCTCACTACAGCCCCCAGAGTGTTCACCAAATGGTTGGCAGTAGTAGCTGCTCACCTGCCCTTTGGTCTCACTACAGCCCCCAGAGTGTTCACTAAATGCATGGCAGTAGTAGCAGCTCACCTGAGATGCAAAGGATTCCATGTGTTTTCATATCTGTACGACTGGCTCATCTCTGCCCCGACCAGGCATCTTCTTCAGAAAGCCAGGGACTACGCCCTTCAATTTGTTCATACCTTGGAATCATCATAAATTACAAAAAATCTGTTCTAGAGCCGTGTCAATCCTTGGTTTTCATAGGAGCACAAATAAACACATCAGTTATGTCATCAAAGCTTCCCCAAGAAAGAGTACACAATCTTTGGCGTTATGTAAGGATGCTGATCAACAAGAGAAAGGCTTCTGCCAAACTAGTCCTACAGGTGTTAGGCAAAATGGCTGCTTCAGTTGTGCTAATACCACTAGTTCGACAACATATGAGAATCCTCCAGTGGCTACTTTCGACACAGTGGTCCTTTAGGGATCTTCCAGTGTTGCACAGGATTATACTAACCAACTCTTGCAAAAGAGACCCAATGGTGGCTCAACTTTCCCCTAGTCTCTCAAGGCCATCCCTTTCTTCACCCTCAGCCCAAAGTGACAGTGACCACAGATGCATTGTAGATAGGTTGGGGGGGGCATTTTCTCAGGAGCACAGTCCAAGGCACTTGGCAAGAACATGAGACCCATTTGTACATAAATGTGCTCATCCCGTTGCAAGCATTTCAGAACTTTCTCCCTTTAGGTACAATAGCATTTCAATCAGACAACATGTCTATGGTCTGGCATATAAACAAGGGGGAACCAGATCTTACCCCTTATGTCGAGAAGCCCTGAGGGTCTGGCAATGGACAGAGTCCTCCAACCGCTTTGTCATAGCAGCGCACATTCCAGGGAAATTCAACATGATTGCAGACAAACGGAGCAGAACCATTCTTTGGCCACACAAGTGGTCCCTCAGTTAGGTAGTGGTGGAAGAAATATTCTGCAAATGGAGCCAGCCTTGCTGCAATTTGTTTGCATCACCCATCCATGCCAAATGCAGCAATTACTTTGCCCTGATCCCCCCAATGGGGGAGTTACCAAGGAATCCACTTGCTCACGATTGGCTCCTGGGAATTCTTTATGCTTTCCCACCAATACCTCTGGTTCCCAAATTTCTATAGAAAGTAAGCTTGCTGAAGACCACAGTAATCCTAATTGCCCCCTATTGGACTCGACAGACATGTCTACCTTTTATCCGGCATCATGTACAGAAGGGACCATGGATCCTGGACCCAGCTTGGGATCTACTGACACATCCGTCAGGAGAACTTCATCCCAGCCTACACAGTCTCAAACTGACAGCTTGGCTACTTCGCTTCCCATGATAGCCAGGTTTCCTCTACTTTCTTTTCCTGTAAAACACATTTTGCTTTCTTCCCACAAGAACTCTACTTGGAAACTGTACAAGAATAAATGACAAAGATTTGTGGCATGTTCCAGTCTTTATCACATAGATCCATTCACAGCTCCTTTGCATTCTATTCTAGAATTTTTAGCCAAATTAGCTGCAGCTACTGTTAGGGTTCAATTGGCAGCCATTTCTAATTTTCACATAGGAGGTAATGGTACCGCTAGAATGTAAAACAGAGTTTATAAAGCATTACTCAGAGGTACTTCCTTAATTCGCCACCCATACAGAAAACCTATTCCACCTTGGGACTTGAATTTCGTATTGTCAAAGCTGATCTACCCACCTTTCAAACCTTCTGCTACATGTGATTTGAAATACTTATAGGTTCATAGGTAGGTACTAGGCTATCGGCCCAAGGGCCTAAGTAAGCAAGGTTCCCTGGCTTACACCACCCAAGAAAGTTAATTTCCTGTGCCCCTGTTGAGAAAAGCCACAGAAGTGATCCTCGAGGTATATTTCCTATTTCCCATCCAGTCATCAAGATTTTTCTTGAACTGTGCTAATGAGGAACTTTGCTTGACATAGATGGGTAGCTTGCTCCAGAGTATAGGAAGCCTCTGGGACAGGAATCTATCCCTCCAATATGTCCTGTTTATTGTGGTGACAAGATTTAGGTCCCTAGGTGGAGACTGGATGCATACAAAAGATTATTGGCAATACTGGGGATCAGTATTTTATATGCCATTCTGTTGTAGCTCAGAGCATGATCCTGAGCATAAACATTAGATTCTTGACATAACTATAGAATGGTTGTCTTTGGAATCTTTGGCAATTTTATTTTCATAATTAGCTTTTGAGGATTTTATGAGGGATCTCAGCTTCTTACTGAGGCTGGTGAGGGAGTTTTTTGCATCCTGGGATTTTCCTCTTTTCTGCAACAGTTTCTTCCTTCTGTTGTATAGTTTGTTTATAGCAGGGGACCACCAGATTGGCTTCCTTTTTTTTGGAGGAGAGCATCTTGGTTCTATTTGGGATGGCACGATTCATGCATGAGTGGATGTGCTTGAACAGTGCTTAGTGTAGGATTCAGCAGTCAAACTTTCAGGTCCTGTCTGCATGGGTGTCATGAAGTTTTTCACTTCTGACTTCAGTGGCATGAAGTTGGCTTTGGAGAATTTTTTTACGGAGCTTTCCTTACTGGGGGGTGGGGTCATACCTGCCTGGGCTACAAGATCAGAGAGCTCTTCCATGTCTGTTTTCATGTAGTCCAGGGAGGTACATCTCAGGTCATTCACACCAACATGGACAATGACAGAGTCATATTTGTACTTGTTGTGGAGTGACCTGAGGATGTGGGTTATGTAAGGTTTCCTTACGGGGGGTGGGGTTGGGATGTGGATGGTCAAGGGTGATTTGCTAATGGTCAGACCTGACCAATGAGGGGGTGACCACTGGTGTGGAGCATCTGTCTCCCATGTTGGTAATGACCAGGTGTAGGATATTGGAGTCCCTGGTAGGACAATGGATTAGTTGATCCAGGGCATTGGAATTTATGAATTCCAAGAACCGTTGGGAAACGGTGTTGGTACCAGTGCAGTTTTCCAAGTTAATGGCAGGGTAGTTGAAATCACCCTGTATTAGGGTGTTTGGTTTTATCTTAATATTTTCCAGTATGTTTAGAAAGGTGTAGTGAGAATCTTGGGGCACAGTGGGGGATCTGTAGCAAGCTACAATTTGGATTGCAGTCTTACCTAGTGTTAGTTGCACCTGGAGAATTTCAGATGCATTGTGTTGGGCAACTAGCGTGGAGGTGTGAATATCCTTGGTGAATATGGACACTGCTCCACCTTTAATGTTTCGGTCTTGGTTTTGTGGCCGAAAAGTGTGGTAAGAGTTGTAGCCTGGTATTGCAGGGGTGCTCTCTGGAACCTTGAACCAGGTCTCAGTTACTGCACAGATATCGATGTTCTCCATTTTTAAGAGTGCCTTGAGAGAGTGAATTTTGAGGTTTAGACTTCTAGCATTGAGTAGCATTATCCTCAGATTTTGCATGCTTGTATATGTTACGGTGGTGGTTTTGTCCTTTGAACCTTGCCTAAAAAAGGCACTATAGGGGTGGCAAGAGCTTTAGCCAGTAACCTGAATCCCAAGGGTGACAGGTGCAGACCATCTCTGGCAAAGCTTTGTGGTTTGTCGATCATGTCTTCCCAGGCAGACAGATACTGGATCCCCTTTGAATGACACCAGAAGGTTAGCCAATTGTTGAAGTCATTAATTTTGTCCTTATACTGTGGTATCATTCTGGGCGAAGGCAGGATGCTACTCTGGTCTAGGGTCATATCTGCCTGGGCCACATGATCTGAGAGCTCTTCCATGTCTCTTTTCATGTAGTCCAGGGAGGTACGTCTCAAGTCATTCACTCCAACATGAACAATGACAGAGTCGTATTTGTACTTGTTGTGGAGTGACTTGAGTGCATGTGTTATGTTGCGGATCCTGGCACCCGACAGGCAGCTGACTGTAATTTTCTCCTTGTTCAGCCTGGTGAGTGGGACATCAGTGTGCCTGACTATAGAGTCACCTATGACTAAAGTGTTGGGTACGTTGTCTTGCCTTAGGGGCTGTTGTTGAGTGGCACACTGGTGTTGTGAGCTGTGTGTCACTTTGGTTGTGACTGGTGTTTGTTTGTGTTTCAGCTTCGGAGGTCCTTGTTGCTTGGGCAGGTTAATGTTAAGGGCCTCCGCATATGTGGGTTTAGTGTTGCTATGTGTGGGTGTTGATGGTGTGGGTTTTGAAGAGCTATGAGTTGCTTGAGATGTAGTGTAGGTGTTAACCTTCTCCTCTTGACTGTCTAGCACAATCTGGGCCAGAGAGAGAGCTGTGCTTCCAGTTTGGCTATGTAAGGGCATCTCTCGCAGCTTGTAGTGTTGGGTGGTAGGAGGAGAGGGTTGTCTGTGTACATGAGGCAGTTGCCACATTGCCCCAGTATGCCCAGATTCACCAGGTGGACAGGAGAAATCACTGGAAGCTGACCCTTGGACATGCCTGTTTAGGTGCTTTTTTTTTTTGTTGCCTGTTCCTGTTATGCTGGTGAATTTGTCATTTGAACCTTGCCTATAAAAGGCACTATAGGGGCAGCAAGAGCCTTAGCCAGTATCCAGAATCCCAGGGGTGACAGGTGCTGGCCATCTCTGGGAAAGCACCGTGGTCTGTTGACCATGTTGTCCCAGGCAGACATATACTGGATCCCCTTAGAATGACACCTCAAGCTTAGCCAATTGTTGAAGTCAATATTTTGTCCTTGTACTGCGGTATCATTCTGGGCAATGGTAGAATGCTACTCAGGGCTAGGGTCATACCTGCCTGGGCTACAAGATCAGAGAGCTCTTCCATGTCTGTTTTCATGTAGTCCAGGGAGGTACATCTCAGGTCATTCACACCAACATGGACAATGACAGAGTCATATTTGTACTTGTTGTGGAGTGACCTGAGGGTGTGGGTTATGTGGCAGATCCTGGCACCCGACAGGCAGTTGACAGTAACCTTCTACTTGTTTAGCCTAGTGAGTGGGACATCAGTGTGTCTGAGTATAGAGTCACCTATGAATAGTGTGTTGGGCATGTTGGTTTGCCTTATGGGTTGTGGTTTATTGGCACACTGAGTCTGTGGGCTATGTGCCATTTGGGTTGTGTTGGGGTGGAGGTTGCTTGCATTTCTACTTTGGAGGTCTCTGTTGCTTGAGCAGATTATTATTGAGAGCCTCTGCGAATGTTTTTGTGTTTCTATGTGTGGATTTTTGTGGTGAAGGTTTAGTGGGACTATGTGATGAGTGTGGTGTGGTACAGGTGTTTACCTTCTCCTCTTGACTGTCAAGTTCAGTCTTGGTTGGATAGAGCTTTACCTCCAGTTTGGCTAGATAAGTGCATCTCTCACAGGTTGTGGTGTTGGGGGATAGGAGGCGAAGGTTTTCTGTGTACATGAGGCAATTGCTACATTGCCTCAAGATGCCCAGATTCAGACAGACAGGAGAGAACACTGGGAGCTGACCCTTGGACATGCCTGAATAAAAAACTACTTTCCTCTAGACAAGTGAGGAAAGTGAGTATAAGAGCTGTTTTTCTCTAAGCAAGTGAAGAAAGTAAGTACAAAAACTGTTTTTCTCTAGGTAAAGAGGAAGGTTGAGTGCTGCAGTAATTTGTAGCTTATTTAGTGCTAACAAGTTCTGAACAAGTGCTGAGCATGAATAAGCGCAATTAAGTGCTAAAACTAAGAATCTGTACCTGGATCTTGTGGTAGATAGGCTACCTAATGCTTACCACTCCTACTGATAAGGTAGAATGCTTCCCTCCAACACAGAAAGGCTTGGGGGGGGAGGGCTCAGAAGCTTACAAACAGTCCTGGATACAACAAATCTATATCTGGACTAGACTAGTTATAGAAAAGGTGGGAAATAAGCACAAACGCAGGCTTTTAAACCAGAATTTTGAAAGAAATGGAAAAACTGCCCAAACGGCCAATAAAGTACAATTTCTGGGCCAGAAACCACTCTTGTGGTAGATAGGCTACCTAGTGCTTACCACTTCCACTGATAAGCTAGAAGGCTTCCCTCCAACACAGAAAGGCTTTGGGGGATTAGAAGCTTACAAGCAGTCCTTATCATGGAAAATGCTTCTTTTAGTAGCTATAACTTCAGCAAGAAGAGTTTCTGAGTTACAGGCCTTATCCTGTAAGCATCAGTACATAATTTTTCATAAAGACAGAGTCTCTCTGAGGACAAACCCTTCCTTTTTACCTAAGGTGGTTTCTGAATCTAACCTCAACCAGTCTATTGAATTACCAGTGTTCTTCCCAAACTTTCAAAACAAAGGAGAGTATACACTGCACCTTTTAGATTTTCATAGACAATTGCGTTACTATTTGGACAGGACATCACAATTCAGAAAGTCAGATCAGCTCTTTATCTCATATTCAGACATTAGGAAAGGCCAACCAGTTTCAAAGGTAACAATATCCAGTTGGCTATCACAATGTATATCTTTCATGTACAATTCTATTGAAAAGACTACTTCTAATCCTGTTAGAGCTTATTCTACCAGGTCAATTACTACTTCAGCAGCTTTCCAAGCCAGATTGCCCTGAAACAATATCTGTGCTGTGGCAACATGGGTTAAGCCACATACCTTTAATACTCACTACAAGTTGGATTTGGCCTTTAGGAGTAGAGAATCCTTTGGTTCTATGGTTGAGGAATATTCTCCCATGAGCCATCCAAGAATTAGGTAGCTAGGGACGCAGTCCCCTAAGTGAGAATAAAGACGAGAGTGACAACATCACATAAAGAAGTTATGTACTTACCATAACATTCCATGTGTGTTGTCCATCTTGTCCTTTATTCTCACAACCCAACCACCATTTCCTCTCCTGGGAGACCGAATAGCTCTAATTGAATCTTTATAGGACTCTACAGCATCTGAGGGTATGTCTTGTGTAATGTGTTTTTGTTGCATACTTTTTGTAATGTATACTTCTAGTCACTGCTGGAGATATTATAGAACCATTGCATTATGGGTAGGAAAAAATGCCCATGAGCTTGACTGAAGACCTCGAGCTTATGTAATGGCCGAGCCATTTCTAATGGATTAGATCCGACCTGTCAGTGAGAATAAAGGACGAGATGGACAACATACATGGAACGTTATGGTAAGTACATAACTCTTTTTCTGTTAAAAAGATATGCAATGTTCCTTAGGCAACATACGTCCCATTTTTCTTTAAAGCTGTAGTGTCTAATAGTACAGTTTAGAGTACTAAAGATAGGCAGTATTATGGTCATTCTGATACTCTTCTTTCCACTTTTTAATTCATTACTTAGTCATGTAATGTAGAAAAAATATTTTAAAACAAAAGCCCTCTTCTTTCACATTAAACCACAACTTGATGAGTCCTATTAGATTGAAAACTACTTACGGCAAAATCATACTCAGAAGCCTCTTGTTTTCTTATTTTCCTTCGTGCGGTATGATTTTATGTAGTAGAGCACTGTTGGGCTATGGGGGGGGGGGGCTAAGCTCCCCAAATTACTCATGGCTATCATTTTCCATTTGAGAGAAAACATGGTTGTCGTGTGAGTCAGGTTTGATTGTGTTATTGTTTGATTGTGTTATTTTTATCAGATAAGATGCATCAGCTTATAGTGTAACCCTTTTTTTTAGTTTGAGAAGTCAATTAACCCATGGTAAGTGTTTTGAAATTCTGACATTTCTGAATTACAAAATGGAAAACAGCGCTTAATGTTTTTGTTTTGATTTGTTGATAACTGGAAAAATTCTCCTTGGGCAATTTTTTTTGTGTTCTCCAAGGTGAGGTTCACAAGTAGGCTCCTGTAATAAACTACAGACAGCCTCCATTTCAGCATAGGCAGAGTTTGTTTTCAGATGGTTTAACCCTGAGCCCCCAAAGATGTTCTTCATAAGAATCACTGTTGTTATAGCTTAAGCTTTATTGGTTATAAAGTTTTTTTTTACAACTTATCTATTTTACCAATCATTGCTGCCAGGCTTCCCCAGGAATCAGGGATCTTTTTTGGCTTAACTATGGAACAACCTGCCATTTCCTTGATTCTTCCTTCTACCCACAAAAAATAAAATATGTCAAACATCCTTTTCAGCGACAGAAGCCTCATAAAGTGCATCAGCAACAGGTGGGTGACTCTTCTCTGACAAAAAACTGGTTCCTTGTACCATTCATCTTTTACTTAGGTCTCACTGGTGTAGTCCCTACAGCCTCCATGTGCAGAAGATTGGGCATATCCTCTGTATTTCTTGCAGTGAATCGGCGTACAAGGGAGAACCACTCTTGTTGGTTCTGGGAGAAGGGTAAAGAATGCCACTGTACCTAGCGAGAAAGCTGTGCCCATCCCTAGGGAGGTTCTTGCTGGCAGAAGTGATTGATTGTACAGAAATTCCTGTTAAAAAGTAACAAAAAGTTAAACACGTCTTTTTTCTCATTAACTTTGGACACAAGTAATTTATTGGGCTAACCATAGGGTTTAGTGCAGGATAGTGACCCTTCCTGTGTGGCTTTTCCTGGTTAAAAAAAAAAAAAAAGATTATTTTCTGAAGCGATTCAAAAGTTTAAACCTCAGAATGATTCTAAAAGAACAGATTGCTGTTCTTTATGTTTCACTGTTGCAGTCATCACGTTTGGGTTATCCCTGCCAGGGTAGCCCTCAGTTGGCCCGAATACCAGAGGCTTAGTATTTCTGCGTCTGTTGTCGTTGCTCCAGGACTGACATCAGGTCGTCAATGTTATACATTAAGGCAGCCGACGCCTTTACATCAGTATTTCTTGCTGAGGAGCCCGAAGCAGAAGTAGTTTGCACGAGTGCTGGTCGGTCGCTACCTGAGTTTTTTGTTTCTGAAGTTGAAGTTGAAGTCTTCTAAAGCTTTTCTAAACCAATGTCAGAAAAAGTTAATTATCTCACCTGTGGAAAGCAAATACCACACAGTGATTTTTATTTGTACTACGTCACTTGCTTAGGCCCAGACCACAATGTCCCCCGCTGTCACTTTAGTGCTCTGTTCAATGCCAGAACTATACGTCGTCAGGCCCTTATTGTAGCTAGATATTTTCGTTCTCAGTCCTCAAATTCCGATATGGCTTCAGAAAGCCATCTGACAGCAGATCTTTCGAAAAAACATAAAGATAAAGACAGAGACAGGACCGCACAGGTCCAAAACTGCTGACGCTTCCGTTAAGCTAGTCTTCAGTTCGCCGGTCCTCAGTGAGGCACTTTCGCAGCCCCTGATGCCCTCTTCTGTGGATTCACAGGCTGCTACTAAGACCCTTTTGCAGTCCGGTATGCTGCAAGACTCTTCATCGACTAAGGATCCTACGGATGTCTCTACCTTGGATGGGTCCGGAGCCGCTGAGCAGGCACCAGCTTCTGAGGAAGTACTTCACACTACCTATTCTCGACACAGACTGACGACTTCTTTGGTGTGTACCATTCTTTCGAAAACCACCGAGTTTCTAAGGCCCAGGGTACGAACCACACCCAAGAAACCGACGACCCAATCTCAGGCACCTGCTTCCTTGCCTCAGTCTTAGATGCTTAAAATGGCGGAAGACCTTATAAAGCTTATCAGGGGAAGCCAGGCTACCCCATCCAAAAGAAAAAGAGATTTGTCCCCAGTAGTTTTATCTGAACAGGAGTCCGATGACTCTGATGCATCTGATTATGAATTATGCAACCCCTCTCAGCTTATGAGGATTCTGATGCAGAGGAATCCATCCCTTCAGCCTCTCCACCTGAGGACTTTTCCTTTGGGGAAACCCTACATATACCTTAGGGGAACATTTCCAGTGGGAATGTCAGGATAACCCTCAGTCAAAAAAGAGACTCAGGGAATTCCTAGATCTTCAGCACAGACCTCTGGCCATTCCTCCTGTTTTGGATGTTGTGGATGATGTTTTTATGGAATCCAGTTTGACTCCTGACACCCTCCCTCCTGCTCCCAGGAAACCAAACCGGTACTATAGAGTCCCTGACTCTCAGAAATTTCAATTCAAAAATCCTACTGCTGACCCCGAGGTTATCTCTCAAGGACCTAAAGGAATTAAAGCAACTTCTGCTAAGAATCCCACCCCCCTCAGATGGGGTAAAAAAGAATACAACCAAAAAGAAGCCAGTACCACCAAGGACACAAACTTCAAATAATTTTTTTTTAATAAGTATATATATCAAACTGGTTTTGGCATATACCCTTCATCAGTGACAAACCATAATGATAAATAGTTGTCTTATGTACATTAATAAAATACATAACTTCCTGTGATTTCATTTCCCCTCAACAACAATGTTCCTACATTTTATCATTAACCCCCAGGTGCAAATAATCCTCCCAATTTCACAATCCACTTTCTTTCCTTATAATTCAAAATAGAATGCCACCCCGTCTTAAAAGATCTATCCCCGATAATTTTATCAATCACTACAAAGAAAATCTAGCAGTAATATGAGACTGAGTATGTCTATACAAGGCATTAGTTATCCGTTTATTACGAATGTGACTGAAATGCTCAGACATCCAATGCTGTAAAGGCCTAGAAGTCTGCCCCACATAGAAGGCAGAGCATGTACAGCTAGCCAAATAAACTACCCAGTCTGACCCACAGTTTGCATAGATACGGATATCAAAAATCCGACCAGCATTTTTACTGGTGAACTGTTTTGTTTTACACATGTATTTGCAAAATGTACAATGTCCACATGTATAGGATCCTACCAATCTTTCCCTTGTAAGGGTTACCTGATGACCAATTTGATCATCCTTGTATACCCTTTTATAATGTGAAGAATGTGAACCTAGTGTTCTTCCCCTACAATAAGAAAATTAGCACCTCTCTGACAAAAATTGAACTAGCTTCTCATTAGCCATGAGAATATTCCAGCGTTTCTGTATCACATCCCTCAATAAATTTGTATTCCTACCGTAAGTAGTTACCAATGTAATAACTTCAGGCACCCCCTGGTTTGGTTTCCTTTTGTACTGTAATAGTTCTGGTCTAGATTTATTAGATGCTCATTCACTTGCACTATACAAGTCACTCTGTATATATCCCCTATCCAGAAATCTACATGTGAGGTCCTGTTTAAGTATGTTATAGTCTTCCTCAGAAGAGCAAATTCTTCTGATTCTCAAAAATAGCAATTTTTGGAATATTTCTGACCATGTGGTTGGGGTGGAGACTGGATGCATACAAAAGATTATTATACTGGGGATATTTCCTATATGCCACTGTGCGCAAAGTATGATCCTGCTGACGTAAAACCTCAACATCCAGATAATTTATCTCCTCCTGACTATAAGTGAGGGTAAATTCTATCCCCCACTTATTTCCATTAAGATATTGAATATATTTCAATAAATAGTCAATATCTCCCCTCCACACCAGCCAGATGTAATCCAGGTATCTCCACCATATATCAGTTTATGGTAAATAGATGTTATGGGATTCATTATAAACAATCTGTTCCTCTGTATAACCCATAAATATGTCAGCATAAATGGGGGCAAAAGATGCCTCCATTGCCATACCCTGGGTTTGCCAATAACATTCTTCTCTAAAATAGAAGACATTCTTTGTCAAGACGTGTTTAGTCAAGCAAATGAGTAAGGTATTAAAGCCTGGAAGATAGAGATTGGCCTTATTCAACCAATATTCTAAGGCTGGTAGACCAGCCCAATGTTGTATGATGATCTAGAAGGATTTAATGTCCAAAGTACACATCAACCAGTTCGGTTCAAGTTGTGATTCAGACACGGTCTGGAATAATTCAGTCGTATCTTTGATTCTTGAATGAATATATGGTGGTAAGGGCTGTAAATATTGAGTCAAAAAATTAATAGCGGCTGTGTAAGAGACCCAATTCCAGACACAATAGGTCTTCCAGGGGGGGGTGGTTCAAACTTTTATGTATTTTTGGCAATAAATATAAATATTGCTTGCCAGGTTCCTTAACCGTGAGATGTTGTTTGACATTTTCACTGATAATACCTTACTCTACTACTTGTAACAAAAATACATCAATTTCTTTTTTAAAATTAGGAGTGGGGTCTGTCAGCATACGCATGTAATGCTGAGGGTTAGTAAGCTGTCTATTTCCCTCGGACCAGTAATAACTGGAATCCATGACGACGACAGCCCCATCCTTATCTGCAGGTAGAATCGTAATATCTGTGTTGTCCTGAAGCTCTCTGAGAGCCTTCTATTCACCTCTAGATAAATTGTGTCCCAACACCCGAGAAGAACATAACCTAAAGTGTAAGTCCTTAAGAACTGCATGTTGGAAAATAGCCACATGTTTATTCATTGAGGGATTGAAACTAGATTTATGAAAATGAAATTCCGTACATCTCTGGGAATTATCCTGTGGACCAAAAAATAGCTTTAAATTAAGCCTTCTACAGAAGGTTGTAACATCTGACACTAAAACATTTTCATCCACAAAAAACCCGATATGTAATTTAAGCCTTTATTAAGAAACCCTTTCTGAAAGGAGGATAAAGTGTACACAGATATATTATACATGTTATCACATGCTTTGTTTATTTCACCATTGACTGCAGTAAGTTCTCTGTTGTGTTTCCCCCTATGTTTCCACCCACCTCGATGTGTTCTGCCACTAAAGGGCGGTTCTGACTTTGTGACTTTTTTGAATCTGGAGAATCCATAGCATGTACATTTTCAGTGTCAGTTGCCAATGATTCTTCTCCCGAGGTGCTGCGTCCCTGGTTTAATTTCTTAAGGATAGACCAAGGTCTCTTTTTCCGAGTGGTAACCCCATACTTATGACCCTCAGAAAACCTAACACTCCTCTGGGACTCAAATGGCCTGCCCCTCTCATAATCCTCTATGTCCCTAGTGTATTTGTGCAATTTTTTCTCTTCTATTTGATTTTCAAAAACCAAATGTTCTCTGGAAAGCTTACTCAGGCTGCTGACATATTGTGGTTGCCCTTCAAAAACCTTAACCTCCTCACCTATCCATTTAACATCGCGGATATTCTCTTCAATAATACGTTTATAATAAGATGTCAAAATATTGACAAAGGACATTGAGGCTTTTTGTTGTGCCATACCCCATTCCTGAATTAGTGTCATCTAGTTTGCCACCCAAAGGTTGGACTTTAACTCTAAGACCTCTGGCCATAATGTTTCTGCTCTGATAAGCGTTAAACCGTTTCAAATGCCATATGTTGGTAAGCAATGTTCTCATATTTTTGCCCAGTTTATTAAATAAGTTGCAGCCGTCAGCTGGATCAACATGGCCCTCCTCAGCCATGCCATCAGTAGATGCTTTCAGTCGAAATACCTGGATATCATTATGATCGACACAAAGGCCCTGAAGAATATTATTCAGATCCATGACCATAAGCTGCCAACTTATTATTTTTCAAAAACCAGAAAGTCCACTCCTAAAACTAATGTGAGTAAGGCAAACCACAGGCAAGCCACACAAGTCAGCCTCCCACAGCTAAATCCAGAGAACTAACATAAATATAAAATCCAAAACCATTGCTCAAATCCAGAGAGACCCAATAGTAGGCAAGACCAATGAATCCCAGAGCAGAACAATTGCTCTGCAACCCTAAGAAAAAAACACAATAACACAACATCAATTCACCCAAATCCCAAAAAAATATAATAATATAAATTGGAATGTTACAAGCAAAAGCCTATATGTCTATAATTATATCCCATTGCAATATATAGAAACTATTCAAACCCTAAATTAAATCAGCTAATTAAATAAATTCCAGTCCCGACTGCATATTGATCATATAATATTACTTTCAGTCAGAATAATAGCCCATATATAGGAAGCCACAACCTTTTCAAGGTTTACCCTGAACCATTGTAATAAACCAAAGACTTCCCAATAAAGGCCTTCTAGAATATTTGAAATTCCAATTCATAATAATCATACCCCAAAAAATTAATTATTCACCATATAGAACAGTAGAATCGAAAAAATACAATATCATGCCTTTCCAATAACATTCCTGTTTACAAAAAGGCATTGTCAGTTGTCAAAATAGAACTTGATACCCCCAAATACCTGTCAGTATATACATATGGATAATATCATATTATCCCCATTAAGCGATTGATACATATATATTATCTGAATATTACTTTCATACACAAAAAAAGAAAGAAATGGCATAGAAAAATTACTATTATCAAGTCCAAAAACCCCAGTAGCAGACTAATCCAATGAACTGCTATAAAAAAAAAATTAGCTGTTCAAACCTTAAAAAAGGCAGAAAATACAAAAGGGCTTAGGATTAAAGCATATGTGCAATGCTAGCAAAAAATTGCTACCCCTATCAAAGAATCACAACTTAAATTACATTCATTGATTATACACTCATCCACCCAAGGCCAAATGCTCTCCTAATATCGCCTTGAGTGTAAAAATGTAAGTTGTTAGTCCGTTTCACAATGAACAACATTCACCCACAAAATAGTCCCAAGTCCCAACAAAAAGCCACCGTTCTTTGATATGAAGAGTTGAGGAACTGTCCGTCACTTCACCAAAGTACCGGGCCCAAAAGTCAAAAGTTCCCATAAGACAATCTTTGAAAGAGACACTGGTTTATTTGTTTTTAATTTAATTCCATAATGACATCGGCCTCCTAAAAAACATGGTTCACCTCACAGGACTCTGAAATCAGACCATTTATGGGTTCCGTATACACAAACCAGGACACTAACCTCATCACACATTTGAGTCCGTCTTTGAGGACGACGTTAGATTGTCGTTATTAGTTCCACTCCAAAATTATAATGTTCTCCTCAAAAAACCTAGTTCATCTCCCAGGACTCAATCAAACCATTTGTGGGTTCCGTGTGCCAAAACCAAGACACTCGCCTCATCGCACATTGTTTTAACAAGAAAAAGCCCTTACTCCACCACTCTGAGTTGACAAAAGTAATCCAAAAAATGAGGAAACAGCACCCAGGATCTCCAAATAAACAATTATTTGATAATAAGCTAGATAATGGCAAAACTTCACGGTCAAGATATCCAAATCATACGCAATTGGGAAAATATACGAGATGAATCCAACTCTGCTACTAATACTGAAAATGTGTCCCAACACCAACAGCCAGCAAAGAATACTGAGTCACACCCAAAAAAAGCTAGCAAGTACGGCAGGTGCAAACGGCCAAACCAATTCTGTAAAAATCCAAAAAGAAGCCAGCACCACCAAGGACACAAACTTCAAATAAATTTTTTTTAATAAGTATATATATCAGACCACTTTTGGCATATAGCCTTCATCAGTGACAAACCATACTGATAAGTAGTTGTCTTATATACATTAAAAAAACATAATTTCCTGTGATCTCATTTCCCCTCAACAGCAATATTCCTACATTTTATCCCCAATAGGGTTCCCAGATCTTTCCCCAAACCAGTGGGCAGAGGCCAAAAAGCAAGTCCTTTCCCTGCTCTCAATGAGGGCAATAGAGCATGTTCCTGCAGAACAGGTAGGCCAAGGTTTCTACTCCAGACTCTTCTTGGTACCCAGAAAAGAGGGCACCTGGCGCCCCATCCTCAATCTATCCATCCTAAATACTTTCCTGGTGATACCAAAATTCAAAATGCTCTCCCTCCAGCAACTTCTCCGTATGCTGTCCAAGGATGCTTGGTTAGCCACCCTAGACCTAAAAGAGGCCTGTCTATACATCCCAGTCATGGAATCTTGCAGGAAATATCGCCGTTTCAGGGCAGGATCACTGCACTTTCAGTTCTCTTCGCTTCCCTTTCGCTTATCCACTGCTTCCAGAGTTTTCACAAAATGCCTGGCTCCTGCCAATGCTTTTTGCTGACAAAGAAATATTCAAATTTACCCATACTTAGACGACTGCCTGATTCAGGCAGACAGAAAAAAGCTGCTAAAGCACCTGACCTTTGTGAAGGACCTACTGACCTCCCTGGGGTATATTATCAACAAAAAGAAATCCAAACTAGTCCCCACACAAAAAATTGTATTCCTGGGAGCAAGCCTGGACATGGCATCCCAGATGGCATTCTTTACATCAGAAAAACAAACCTACCTGACAGCCTACTTCTCTCAACTAGCCACCAGACTCCAGTTATCTGCAAGGAAAATCCTGCAAGCTCTGGGGTTCATGGCTTCTTGCATTCTACTCATTCCATATACCTGATTGTATATGAGGAAACTACAGTGGTACCTAAAAAGCCATTGGTGTCAACACTCCCAAGACCTGGAAACTCTTATACCAGTGATACTTTGCTTAAGGAAAGATTTCCTTTAGTGGCAGCAGTATGCAACCACAACAAGGAACTACCCTTCTCACAACCCCTTGATGCCCAGACCCTCACCACAGATGCATCAGACTATGCCTGGGGTGCTCACCTGGATGGCAGGTGCATTCAGGGCCAATGGAGACCGAACCAAATACATCTGTACATCAACCAAAAAGAGATGTTAGCTGTTCAACAAGCTCTGACAGCCTTCAGACCCCTACTTCTCCCCGGGGCCTCTACTGATCAAAACAGACAACACCACTGTGATGTGTTATATCAACAAGCAGGGCGGGACTCACTCGTGCCCTTTGTGCAGGCTCGCCATGACCCTTTGGCACACAGCCTCAGCCATGCAACTACACCTGCTAGCACAATTCCTGCCAGGCTCTCTAAACTCTCTGGCAGACAACTTAAGCAGAAATCTTCTGGACCCACACGAGTGGCAGCTAGACCAAAGAACCTTCCCCCTTGTAACCCAGAAATGGGGCACCCCAAAGGTCAAACTCTTTGCTTCTCACTCCAACCACCAGCTCAGCAAATTCTGCACCAGGGAACATCACAGCAAGGCCTGCATCGCCAACAAGCCTACTGGCATTAAAAAAGTGCACTTCCCGTGGGCGTAAAATCCCAAATCCTGATGAGTACATGTACTGTTTGGAGCCTGCACATTTGGACAGCACCTGCTCCATTTGTGCGGCTTTTAATGCAAGGGCTATTTCTGATCATAGGAATAAGTTGATACTTAAAGGACTTCTTCTGGTTTCGGCACCCTCTGCTGGTACATCTTCAGGGACTCAAACTACCTCTCAGAACACTAAAGAGGCTAGGGAGCATAGGAAACACATCTCCAAGTCTGTACAGACTGTTCCTTCCTCTCAGAATCTTGTGAAGGTACCTAAAACCTCAGATCCGATGCCTGTTGGCACCAACTCTCCTCAGCTCCCTTCACCAAGATTTTCCCTGGAGCTGGTCTTTCCTAGACTAAGTACTCTCTTTCTTCAGGAGACACCAGAAAAGTCATCCATACCACCTTCCACTTCATCTTCTGTTAGGTCTTCTTGGAGTTTTTCTGAGTTGGAGGTGGATAGGATGATGAGGTGGTTCCTCAGAATACTGATTCAGATGGGGGTTCTTTCAGCTCCGTCTCCCATCAGATCCATGAGCCTTAAGCCTTCCTTTCAACCTGTACTTGCTCCTTTTCCAGTCTGACCAGCTAATTCAGAGTCCTCAGATCTGAGTGCCTCGAGAGGTGAACTGTCAGATCCAAAGGTTTTGGCGTCCTCGACTGTGACTTCCCTGACCTGATTGGCTGAGTCTGTTGAAGCATGATGGCTCTCTGAGCCGAAACAGACCTGAGGGGTTGACCATGACTCCGAAGTTTTTAGAGACGTCGCTTCCTCTCTGAGCTTTGGCATTGGATATATTGCCTCCAACTCCCCCTTTGGATCTGAGGGTTTTAGGGCCACAGGGGTTGCTGATCTAAGAGCTTTGTGTCTAGTAGGGTTGCCCTCTATATCTGCTGTGTCCTCATCCTTTGAGGTGGTGTAGAGGGTATTGTGTATACCTGGACTGGCTTTAACTCTTCCTTCTTTGGATCCATGCCCCCTACCTTTATTTTTGAGGATCCTGTGCCTGAGTTGTCTCATCCAAAGCCCTCAGAAACAGCCAGTCTAGGTGAGCTTCTAACAGTTTCCACTAGGGAACTTCCTGCCTCTTCCAACAGTTCTGCATAGTATGCCACTGAGGAGGTCCCTCAGAAAAGGTTGTGCAAGAAGAGGCACCTGGATTCCCCACATGAATTCCTCACAGAGGACACTAATTTTGATGAAGGGTCCCCTAGATCTCCATCTGAGGATGTGTTGTTTGGAGACATATTAGAGATCCTTTGCTAAAAAGGTGGTTGGTCTACCTTAAAGCCTTCCCAGGAGGAGTCTGTGTTCTTGGAAGCCTTCAGGGCTGAACCATCTACTTCTTGGGTTACCCTGCCTGCAGATAGACCACATCTCCCACAGAGCATCGAAGGAACTGGACTGCACAGAGTCGATCCCTAAGTGCCCAGACAAGATTCTTAGAGCCCAGTCAGGCAGGTTACATTGGACAAAGGGTGTACCTGTAAGTGCCATGTTCATTGCAGAAGCTATTAAAAAGGATTTTGTTGAGCAGAGCTTCTCTGTTTATCCCCCTAACAGGGAATCTAAGGAGTTGGAGAGGTTTGGTAAGTGAGTGTATGCATCAGGGACTTTCATTTTATGGTCATTGAATTATTTGGTGCATTTCATGAGGTTACAGAGGGACTTACTCAAGGAACTCTAACTCTCCCCCAGGGTCCATACCTGCAGAGGAGCAAAAATCTTTTTCCTCTTAATCGGTCACCTTACAATCCATTGCTAATGTGTCCATGAGCTTAAAATCACACTCAGCTGAAGGTTCCTCACAGGCTCCCGGTTCAGGCATAGCCATTAGGAAATATGCATGGATGTGGTTGTATGATATTGCAGAGCCCTTTAAGGCATTATTCATCAGTGCTCCCCATTTCTCTTCCCCATTTGAACCAACAGTTAAATCTCCCTCAGTGAGAAGGATGGAAAGACCCTTTCTGCCATGGGAATCTGCATTTCTAGCCTGCAAAGAACCTTTTCCAGGAATCAACTCAGTGGTAAGAAAGACTGGTTCAGCAAATCCCAAGGACCTTTACAGGAATTAGGTGGAGATTTGTCTTCCAGAGGCAGAGGGGGAAATAACTATAATGGGAGACACCACACTTGTGGCAGGGGAGATCGATAGAATCAAGGTTCTCAGGATTCTTTCTTGAGTAGGCCTTTTCAGTGGTCCTAAAAGGTTACCTGACTGTCCCTCTCTGGAGGCAGTTGGGGGTTGCTTATCCTTGCACCCTAAAGCCTGGACAACCATTACACAAGATTCGTGGGTGCAAATGATCATATCCAGAGAATACTTCATTCCCTCTTCCCAATTTCCTCCACAGAACAGAAAAAGTCTCTGTGATGTTCCACCCAATCAGAGGAAGCAAGCAACTCTACAAATTCAAAAGCTGCTGGACAAAAGAGTTGTATGGGAAGTCTCCCCAAACCAAAGAGGATCTGGAATTTTCTCAAAGTTCTTTTTAGTGCCAAAGAAAACAGAGGACGTGAAACCCATTTTGGATCTCAGTTGTAAAGAATTCCAAGTTCTGGATGGTCACTGTCCAGCCTATTATGTCTCTCCTTCAGAAGGATGACTGGATGCGCTCTCTAGCTCTTTAGGATGCGTACTGTCATATAAAAATGAACAGATGCCCCGAAGATTTCTACACCTTAGGTTGGGAGCCCTTCCCTTTGGTCTCACCAGAGCCCCCATTGTGTTCACCAAATGCATGGCAGTGGTAGCAGCTTATCTAAGACTGTGTGGATTCAGATTGTTTCCATATTTAGATGACTGGCATATTCTGGAAAAGGCCAGAGACTACCTTCTACTTTTATCTCAATCTCTGGGGATTATAGTAAATCTGGTAAAGTCACAGCCTCAACCAGTTCAAGCCTTGGAGTTTATAGGGGCTCGTCTAGACACAGTCAGTTGCCTAGCTATTCTGCCTCAAAACAGAATTCTTACTCTGAAATTGCATGTCAATCAAGTTCCGTCTCATCCGTCACCCCCAACAAGATTAATACTCAAAGCCATAGGGCCGATGGCTGCTGGAATAAGTATACTACCAACTACTTGTCTTCATATGAGAATGCTTCAGTGGACTCTAGCAGTGCAATGGTCCTTTCATTGACAATCTCTATGACATCCAATAAAGTTATCTCAGGCTTCCAGAAAATCTCTACCGTGGTGGATACTTTCCAGAGATTTATCAAGGTCCGTCTGTTTGTCCTTCCTCCGCCAAAAGCCATGAAATATGTGTTGAAAGCTTCTGCTATATGGGATGGGGATTTCCTTGATATCAGGGGATGGATTTTCTTTGGTTCCAGGGTTGAAGAGCATATAGTATGCTAAAACTTTTTTGAGTTGTTTTTGTGGGAGGTTAGTTGGTGGGAGAAATAGTGTTTCTTATCATTGTTTATCATTTTTTTGCTTGGTTGCGTAGCTGTCTGTACTTTTGGTAATTTAGATCACCTCCTGTTTTTTTTTTCCCATTCTTGCCAGGCTTTGTCGCTTGTTACTAGTAACTTTTTGGTATACTTGCCAGGGAGCATGATTAGTTTTTATTCTTTTTTGTATGGAGAAGGGCTAGGTGGTTAAGGGTGTCAAGGAATATTTGTTGAAGTGGCTGACAGCGTCATCTAGTGGTAGGATTTTTTAGTATGGACCAGTATATTGATTTTAATATTTAGTTAAATTGGAGTCTGTTGGAGTTAGACAAATTGCGTGAGGTTTAATAGGTCTGGATTATGGTTCTGTTTGTGTAGATGGGTAGGTGGTCAGTTAAAATATTTAGAAGGGTTCCAGTTGGTGTAATTCCGGGGATCTGAAACTAGGATCCAGTGAAGAGTGGTTCCTTGGTCATTATTTTTTGGAATTCTAGTTGGAGTAGAGATGAGTTGGGTAAATTCATGTAGGTTGATGCTATTGGTGGGAAAGTCAGAGTTTAAATTTTGCTAGTTTATGTTGGTACCCCCCATAATGATGGTTTTGCTGGAAATGTTTTGGAAAATCTAGGAGAAGATATCTTCTAGTATGGGGATGTTATTTCCTAGTGGAATATATAGGACTGTGATGCATAGTTGTTTGGTGTTATTGATTTTTAAGGTGGCTAACAGAAGTTCAGCAGTACAAAAGGAGGGGGTGGGTTTGGGATATGGGAGTAGAGTGAGTGTGCTAGGGTAGGTTAAGGCTACATTTCTCCCTTTTTTCTGAGTTCAGTGAGTTTTTATTATGTTGTAGCCTGGTGGGAGTAGTTCAGTATATTTAATTTGTGACTTGAGCCATGTTTCAGTGAGTGCAAGTATGTCAGGGGAGTGCTGGGTAAGCCATGCATGGAGTTCTGTAGTTTTGTTACAGATGCTTCACAGATTAAAAGTGATTAAAAGTAGATTTTTAAGGGAAGAAGTTTTGGAAGAATTAGAGGAAGGACCTGAGTCAGGATGGATGTTGCTACATAGGGATAATTAGGTGTGTGCTTTGTGTGGTGGTTGAGGAAGGCTGTTTTATTTAAGTGCTTCAATTTTATTATTGGTGGGGTATAGGTTTAGGAGAGTCAAGTAGAATTTTGAAATTGGCAAGTAATATGCTGGAATTCTATAGAGTGGGTTATATAATAGAGAAAGTGTATGTCTTTGTTTCTAGGGAGGTATTAGGTGTGGAAAATTTAGTTATGTACAGATTCTGGGGATTTAAAGATGTAGTATATATCAGAAGACTGAGAGTTAGGGCAACAAGAGGGAGTGTAGTAAAATTACAGTGTAGCATGCTGGATTGTTTAAAGGGTGGAAGGGACTGTAACTGAATGGGTAAAGTGGTTGGGAGACTTAGAGTGATGAGGTATGGTATGTGTGTATGTTATGATTTGCTGGAGGATGAATAATAGGAATGGAATTTGGTGAGACTAATTGGGAGAATGTGATTAGATAGAAGATTTTGGTAGAGAGTGATTGGTTGCAGAAGATGCAGGAGAAGGAGTTAGGGTTGGTATAAATGTAATTGATATGGGGTGTGGGGAGTTGGGGGTAGGGTAGGGGGTGGAGTGAGCCTAAGCCTCAGTAGCCCAGCAGGAAAAGAAAACAGTCAGCGGAAAAACAGGTCAGTTTGAGCTAAGGAATGTAGAGCTTGAGCTAGATTGGATTAAGTAAATCTATTTTAATGTCAGATCACGAGCATGTATAATATTGCACAGCAAATTGCCCGAAACTTAGAAGTGAAAAAAAATCTGATACTGTTACAGAAAAAAAACTTGTAGATATACCAAGTTCAGAGATATGGAAATCTACAGGAAACAGACCAATATATGCTATTCAAAGAGACCAGGGAAGGATTAGAATTGATCCCTTCTGCAGATCCAAGCAGTAGGTGTAGAACTGAACATGTGTTGTAACTTTAAGAATCATTTCAAAGTGAGGGCATGTGCATATAAATAGAGAGCATGTATAGGTAGCAGTGCCATGTTGAGAGAACAGCCAGAGTGTTAACCTGTATGAATGCAATAGTCATTCTTTTTATAAATTTATTTAAGTTTAAGTTGCTAAGCCTCAATGCTGATGTGTTTTGTATATAACAAAGCTGCTTGAACCGAACCCAGAACTGTTCGTCTGTTTTATCCTGACCCAGAACCGGGATAGAGTGCACAACTTTTTCAAGCCTTGAGGTGCAGATTTAACGGTGAAGGTAGATTGATTAGGTTGGGTGATACAGTGCTCAAACGATTATAAAAGGCCAGAAACAAATTTCAGGTAACCAAAACTTGCATAAATGATTTATTTTGTAACGAAAATGATGCAAAGCATTTACAAAGCACAAAACGCATTATTAATCAAACGAGTAGCACAAAACACATTATTGATTAAACAAAATATTTGAAACCATGATATTTGATAGAATTAAAAGAAATACTGGTGGTGCTGTGGTAGCGCTGTCGCCTCACAGTAAGACGTTATCCCGTTTGATTCTCAGCTAAAGCATCTTCTGTCTGGAGACATGCGTGAATGGGCGTACCTTCGTTGATGGTTGTGCGTCAAGGCTGGCAACTCGGCATGTAAAAAATCTACTGCCAATCATTAGTGGACCGGAGTTCCGCTGTGGCGACCCCTAACCGGGAAAAGCCGAACGACACAACTTATGTGGGTGTTCAGAGTTGCTTGCGATTTGCATAATGAGCATGTTAAAAGTAAAATGAGCAGAAGAAAAGTATAACAAGCATAAGAGGTCAAATGAGCATAACGAATACAATAGAAGGGCAAAATAAGCACAAAAAAAGGCAGTTCGACTGCATGTTTTTTCTAGAGTTCGAAGCATTTCAGAGTTTGCAAAGTGTTTGCAGTGTGTGCTTTATTACAGTACAATTATTTTGAAGAGTTTACTGTGTGCAAAGTACAGTTATTTCACAAAGTGCATTCAGAATACAGTCATTTCTAAATGTTTCTTGTTCTGTGTACATTTTATTCGCAGAGTGCAATCATTTCAAAGTGTTTCTCACACTGTACAGTTATTTTGCAAAGTACAGCCATTTCAAGAAATTTCTTGTGCTGTGTACAGCTCATTCGTAAAGTGCAGTCATTTCGAAGTGTTTCTTACAGTGATAAGGGGTGGTTTTTCAAAGTACAGTTATTTCAAAGTGTTCTTGTGCTACTGTGTGCAAAGTACAGTTATTTCACAAAGTGCATTCAGAATACAGTCATTTCTAAATGTTTCTTGTTCTGTGTACATTTTATTCGCAGAGTGCAATCATTTCAAAGTGTTTCTCACACTGTACAGTTATTTTGCAAAGTACAGCCATTTCAAGAAATTTCTTGTGCTGTGTACAGTTCATTCGTAAAGTGCAGTCATTTCGAAGTGTTTCTTACAGTGATAAGGGGTGGTTTTTCAAAGTACAGTTATTTCAAAGTGTTCTTGTGCTACGGAGGCTTATTTCATAAAGTACAGTTATTTCAAAACGTTTGTTGTGCTACTGGACATAGGTACAAGTTCTGGTATAAGTTTCTGACCTACAAGTGTGTATGTTCGTACATAATTCCAAGAGTCTTTATTAATGTTTGTTGGGATGGCAGAGGCACTTCGCAGACCCAGTCCACTTGTGTTTGATCATAATATTGCAGAGAATGGGAGAGTATTTGAGCAGGAATACAATATTTTCAGATTTTTCTGATAAAGATGCACGTACGAGGGAGTAACCTAACAGGGTCAGAAGCCACTGAAAGAGAACTTTCATTTGTGTATGCACCAACAGTATATGCAGGAAAAGGGGTGAACCACCATATTGTTACACAGGCTGAGTCAAGGGAGGACCCCGAGTGCTTGAAACAAATCCCCCAGAGTAATGTTACGTTGGAATGGCACCTATTTTATACAAGAGACCAAAAGCCAAGAGAAACTTAAGCAGCTTAGATTACTGACTTGAGAAACAAGGCTAAAATGTGCAGATTTGGTGATTTGAAAGATTAGTTGGTTAAAGATAGGCTTGTATATGGTCTTAATAATGCTGCTGTGAGAAAGATTTTGCTTCATGACAGTGATTTAACGTTGAGCAAAGCTGTAGAGATTTGTCAAACACATGAGCTTACAGAAAGGCACACAGATATGCTTGCAGGTGGTAAGAGCATGGTTTCAGCAGCTTCTTGAGCAAATGTAAACACCATGCAGCATGTGGCTAGCAGAAACAGGCCTAAGTACATGGCAGCTGCAGCCCCTGTGGGATTCCCAGGGAGAACCCATACCCTTCCAACAAGTTCTAAGACTAGCTTAGTAAAATGGACATGCTCAGTGAAGCACAAGGGTGAGTCAACAAAACACAAGTCAAGTCTTACTGTTAACTGTTGTAATTGTGGTGCCAGTCATGAGTCTAAAAGAGAGAAGTGGTCAGCGATGCCAGAAGTGTAAAAAAGGGAATCACTTTCAGAAGCTTTGTAAATCAAGCAAGCCTCATGCATTTATTAAGAAAGTTCACTCAAAAAAAAAAAGTTGATCATATAGAAAGCTGCAACTCTACATTCTATGTAGATGGTGTATCAGTGGTCGTGAAAAGGTTAATGCAGTAGATTTGTTGGCAAAGAACAAAGTGTTTTGTGCTGTACTGATCAATGGTAAATCCAAGGAGCTCAAAGAAGACACTGGTTCAAAGCGCAGTGTTGTGTCAGCAGAAACATTTGCTAGAGTAAGAGCTGGTGAACAACTTAATTTGGCCAATTGTGCGAAGCTTGTTGCTTATGGAGGTGGAGAGATTCAAACCGAAGGCTCAGTAGTGCTTTCATGCTATTCAGCTGGGAACAGTTACCGCTTGCAATTTTATGTAGTCAGAAGACCTGTGCATTCATTATTGGGTCTCAGAGACAGTTTAAGAATTAACCTTTTTTTTTTTTTTTTTTTACCAAAGAAGTCCATCATATAAGCACATGTCCTAGTTCCAGTTTCACCAATGCTATTTTCTCAGAGTATGCTGATATTTTCGAAGACAGGCTAGGTAAACTTCCTGTTGTATACTTCATGAAATTAGACCGAGAGGTCAGTCCAGTGGTCAGACCAACGAGAACAATTCTAATAGCTGTGCAGGACAAAGTCATGGTCCAGTAAGATAAAATGGTGCAACAAGGTGTGATTTGTCCAGTCACAGAACCAACTGAATGGATGTCTTCCATGGTAGTTGCTCATAAGAAAAGCTTAGATGAAATCAGAGTATGTATTGACCCAAGAGACTTAAAGCATTAAAGAAGCCCCATCATCCTAGGTGTACAGTTACAGTTAAGGAAGTTGCTACCCTCATGCCAAATGCTACTGTTTTTTCTGTCTTAGATGCAAAGAGTTCATTTTGCCAAGTAATGCTTGATCGCAAATCTTCAGTACTGACTACATTCAGTACCCCATTTGGTAGATAAATATTTCTCAGAATGCCTTTTGGAATAAATTCTCCCAGTGAAGTCTTTCAGAGTGCAATGGAGCAATTTTTTTCATGTTATACTGGTTGGAGGTAATGATGAAGCAGAGCATGATAGAAACCTCAGGAAAGTTTTGGACAGAGCGAGTGAAGTGATTTTAAAGCTCAGTCCTCTGAAATGTAAATTCAGGCTACCAGAAGTTACTTATGTAGGTCATTTATTTACCAGTACAGGTTTACAAACAAACAGCCATTCCTGAGATGCCAGCTCCAGACAATGTCCAAGCTTTACAGCATTTGCTTGGTATGGTTAACTATTTGGGCAGCTTTATACCAGACTTCCATGAATTATCAGCACTTGTAAGAGAGCTGACACGCAAACATGTTGCCTGGTCATGGTTGGATCAACACCAGAAAGCATTTGATGACCTTAAATGGAAAATTGCCAGTCCACTTATGTTGCGATACTGTGATGTCCACAAACCAGTAATTCTTTCCTGTGATGCTTCAAAGTTTGGTCTTGGTGCAGTTATTCTTCAAGAGGGCAGATCAGTAGCTTATGCATCTAGAACTCTTACCCAAACTGAGATGCCGTATGCTCAGATTGAGAAGAAACATTTGGCAATTGTGTTCGCATTTTCAAAGTTCCCTGATTATGTTTATGGCCGAGCTATCCAGATCAAGACTGATCATCAATCTCTAGTCACTGTTTTAATGAAGCCTATGCATACAGCTCCAGCAAGACTACAAAGAGCAATGCTTATATTACAAAATACAACTTCAAAATGGTCTATACAAAAGGCAAACTTCTTTATCTGGCTAATACCTTATCCATATCACCCAGAAATATCACAGAAAAGCTTGATACAAAAAAATTTGACTTGGATGTCATGGAAGTGTGTAATTGTTCTACAACAAAACTTGATGAGCTAAGAGATCATACAAAGACTGATCCAATTTTACAATAGCTCAACCACTTCATCGATGCTGGATAGCCGTCAAAGCGATGTTGTGTACCAACAAAAGCGTGACCTTATTTTCCTTACAGAGATGTGATGTTGGTGGAAGATGGTATCATTTTCAAAGGTCCTAAAGTTATTGGTCCTACTTCCTTACAACATGAGTATATTCAGATTTTGCATTATGACCACCCAAGTTCTGAAGCTACCAAAAGAAGGGAGAGAGGACTAGTATTTTGGCCTTCTCTCTCAAAAGACATTGATAAAGTACTTTCATCTTGTTTAGTATGCAATAGTACTAAACCGCATTTGCAAAAAGAGCCACTTCATCTAAGCCAGATTCCTGAACTACCTTTGTCAACAGTAGCCACTGACATATTTGAGTAGAACAATCAGGATTACTTAGTGTTGGTTGACTCTTATTCAAACTGGTTTGAGATCGATTTGCTACCTAACCTAACATCCAGTATTGTCATTACTAAGTTGAAACGTCACTTCTCAATCCATGGTAGTCCACACAAAGTTATTTCTGACAACGGTGCCCAGTTTACCAGTCATTTATTTCAGAAATTTATAAAAGAGTGGGACTTTATCCATATTACTATAAGTCTAGAATACCCGCAGTCAAATGGCCTACCTGAGTGTGCAGTACAAAATGCAAAGCAATTAGTAGAAAGGTCAAAGCATGACAATACCGATATCTTCTTGAATTTACTTAATCTCAGAAATATACCCCGTAACGATTTACTTGTCTCGCCTGCTCAAAGGCTTCTATCTAGGCAAACCAGAACAACCTTGCCTATCATTTCCAGTTTGTTGGTGCCTAATGCTAAAAACACCAGAGCAACCAAAGTCCAGTTATTTAAAAAGTGTTCCTTTCAGAAGTCCAACTGTGATGAAATGAGCAGATTTTTTTATGTATTGAAAGAGAGAGAGATAGTGAGGATGGAAACGGTGAAAGGTTTTGATCGAATTGGTCAAGTGAGAGGTATATATGACGAGCCAAGATCTTACTTGGTGCAATCTGAGGGTGTAGAATACAGAAGGAATCTCTGGCATCTTCAGCTGGTGTCTGAATCAATATCGCAGCATCGTACCTGTGATACAGACTCTATATCTCAGAGCAACCTAGACAGTGTTCCTTTTGAAGGACATCTCTATTCCCATTCCTGATGATGTCACAGCTGTCCTTAAAGTTGAACATTCATTAAAGACAATCCCCGTTGCCAGACTCAGTTCTAATGTATTTGTTACACTATCAAGTCATATTTCTAGATCTAGTGTAAAATACACAGCAACCTGGACATGATTGTTTTGTTTGTATTTAGTTCTGTATAACTGCATGTCAAAGGATCATTTCTGTATGATTGCATGTCAGTGAATGTTGTCATTTTCAGTGTATGACTTATTTCTCAAAGAGGGAAGATGTCGAACAGAGCGTGTGTTGTAACCTTAAGAAGCATTGCAAAGTGAGGGCAGGTGCATATAAATCGAGAGTATGTGCAGGCAGCAGTGCCATTTTGGGGGGAACAGCCAGAGTGTTAACATGTATGAGTGCAGTAGTTAGTCTGTTTATACGTTTATTTAAGTTTAAGTTACTAAGCCTCAATCCTGATGTGTTTGTATATAATAAAGCTGCTTGAACCGAACCCACAACTGTTCAGCTGTTTTATCCTGACCAGATGAGCGACAGTAGGCGAGTCCATTAAAATCCTTTCTGTGCCATCTTCTGCTCCCCTTGTTCATATTGATCCATTCACATCTCCTTGATATTCATATGCCCCCATTGTCGTATCTATCATGTCTTGGCTGGTGTGTAGTAAGAGCAGCATTCATTTTTCTTGTCTATGGTTTGTACCATTTTCACTCCATTTTGTGAACCCTTCTGCTGGCTTTCTTCAGGATTTTTTGATGTCCCTCTCCTTGCATGGCTTCAAGAACTACTGGGGCCCAACATTACAAAAGCATTGCTTCTTTGATTCTGTGGTCTGTCTCACTAAGGATATACCCTGTCATTCTGTTGACTGCTGTTACTGCCCATTTGCTTAACTTTATGTGGTCCAGGCCAGGTGTGATTAACACTTCCAAATACTTTTCCTGTTTTCTTGTTATGAACTCTTCCACCACCATACTTATATTTTATCCTAGGGTTGTTGTGACCCAGGTGCAGAGCATTGCATTTCTATCCTCAGAACCTTAACTGCTGCCCTTCAGACAACTAGGGCAGCCTTTTTAAATCACAGATGCTTCACCTCACAGCAGTGAAGAGACTAATCCTGTTCTCTCTTCCCTTAGATGTACTTGTTCATAGGTTCATAGATTAGTACTAAGCTAACTGCCCTTGCGAGCCATTTTAAGCCTAGCCAATTACCCTTGCGAAACTCAAACCCTGCACCTTGTGTTTGTAAGGCAAACACCTTAACCATTAAGCCACCCTCCCAACCCCACAGTAATGAACAAACTAAAGAGTGCTGGAACCCAGGACTCCCTTGTGTCTTCCTACCATTCCCTGGGATTTACATACATTTACAGCATTTAGAGAAGAAAAACTTAAACTTATCCTTATTGCCCCTTGGTGGTCAGAAGTGTATGATTTCAATCTTTTGGGTCCCTGGTAGCATGTGAAATCCTTTTGGGGTATACAAGTGAAGCACCTTGCTGCTGGAGTGACACCTAGTTCCATCTTGAGACCTGGCTGTTGTTGTAGACTTTGATCCTGCCAGATCTTGTTGCCAAAATATTACAGGAGATTGCAAAAGTTAGGAAGATTGCCACCTAAGTAACTTCTTTTGCCAAGTCTTAAAGGTTCTCCCGTTTGGAAGGAGTGAGGTATCTTATGCCTTCTCAGTTTTCAGTGTATAAGTGTTCCTTATTTATTTAAGGTATCTGTATGATTTGTTTCAGTTATTCTATGGTCATTGTTCATGTGTAGTGTATTTCAGCCTATCAGGTTTTTGTGGAGCCCAAGACTGTAGTACAGCATATACTGGTAGATCAGTTTCTTAAAAAGGGTTTTACATGTGCTTCTGAACTGTTAGCAATTCAAGAGATTTGGTGTTGCCACACTGAGGTGTTATTCTGTCTGAGATTTTTTCAAGAACTATACCACATGACATGAAAATCACTTTGGCTAGCTCATTAGCTGTAAAACTTTGTATCCCATATATATGTGTGTGTGTGTGTGTAAAAAAAAACTGCCATTTGAAATACATATACATATTCCTATGATGTGACATTAATTTATTTTTTCAATAACATTGACACTGTACTATGCATGTGATTTGTTAGCAACATCAAAATCAAATGTTTCAAACAAATGTAAATTACATTTTATTGCATGAAGCTGTTCAGTTCTTACAGTCATTCTAAGATCTGAAATAGTCCATACATCTATTGTATTTCTTTAGTGGTTTACGCTATCTGGAGAATTAACAGGGCAGCTTATGCTGGATATATGTTCGTTCTTTTGAGACAGTGCTTGCTTCAATGCAACTTCTCTTAGAGTCGTAACTTTCAGGAGCTTTTCTGTGCATTTGTTGGGTCTATATTAGAATATCGAAAGATGTAAACACCGAATGTTTAAATGTCGAACTGTATTCAGCGAAAGCTGAAAATAACGAAGCAACAGAAAACCAAATTTTTTCCTAGGGAAAGAATTTGGTTGTCCATTTCTGTTGCTTCGGTATTTTCAGCACTGTGGTGGAAAGTTACGGGTTGGGTTCAGGTAAGTGTGCGATTGAGTGTGGATTAGGTTAGTTAGGGTTAGGGTGCGGATTAGGTATGTGTGCGATTATGTGGACGTGAGGGTTAGAGTGGGTTAGGTGAGTTAGGGTTAGGGCGCAGGTCAGGTAAGTATGCGATTGTGTGGACGTGAGGGTTAGGGCGGGGTAGGTGAGTTAGGGTTAGGGCACGGGTGAGGTGAGTGTGCGATATGACGGACCTTAGGATTATGGTTTGGGTTAAGGTAAGTGGATAGTTAGTGGTGTGTGTATAGTTTAGTGTAGGGTTAGGTGTAAGATTTTAGGTGTATGTGTGTGGATTGCTGTTTGTTTGGTGTGCTTGTGTTGTGTGTATGTGTTTTGGAACAGCGAATTTTTTTCCCTAGGAAAAAATTCGCTGTTCTGTATGTTCGTTGTTTTCAGCTTTCGCTGAATACAGTTCGACATTTAAACATTCGGTGTTTACATCTTTCGATATTCTAATATAGACCCCATCTGTTGACTATTAAATTTACATTTTTTCATGGCCACTGTTGTCTTATGATAGTACAGGTTGTGACAGATGTGTTTGTTGCTCTTCCTGGAAATTCAGCTTCAGCATATTTATCTTGTGCTTATATGTGTACGTACCTTCCCTAAAAAACTTCTATAACCCTACTCTAACATTTGTACTCTTCGATCATCTAACAAAGACTTACTCCAAATAACCAAAGTATCCATCTCTTTCAACTTTCTGATTTAAAAACCCACATTTGCACTTCTTTCTTTCCTGTAACTAGTGTAGTTCAGATACAGATTCTTAGTTTTAGCACTTGAATTTGCTTATTCGTGCTCGACACTTGTTCAGAACTTGTTGTAAGCTCTAAATAAGCTACAAATTACTGCAGCACTCAACTTTCCTCATTACCTAGAGGAAAACAGTTTTTATACTTAGTTTCCCCACTTGCTTAGAGAAAAACAGTTCTTGTACTCCCTTTCCTCACTTGTCTAGAGGAAAATAGTTTTTTATTCAGGCTTGTCCAAGGGTCAGGGTCAGCTCCCAGTGTTCTCTCCTGTCTATCTGATGAATCTGGGCATCTTGGGGCAATGTAGCAATTGCCTCATGTACACACACAACCCTGTCCTCCTACCATCTAACACTGCAACCTGTGAGAGATGCACTTATCTAGCCAAACTGTAGGTAAAGCTCTATCCAACCAAGACTGAACTTGACAGTCAAGAGGAGAAGGTAAACACTTGCACCACACCACACTCATCACATAGTCCAACTAAAGCTACACCACCAAAATCCACACATAGAAACACAAAAACTTTCGCAGAGGCTCTTAATAATAATCTGCTCAAGCAACAAAGACCTCCAAAGCAGAAACACAAGCAACCTCTACTTCCCAACACAACCCAAATGACACATAGCCCGCGGACTCACTGTGACACTCAACCACAGCCCATAAGGCAAAACAACGTACCCAACACACTAGTCATAGGTGACTCTATAGTCAGGCACACTGATGCCCCACTCACCATGCTAAACAAGTAGAAGGTTACTGTCAGCTGCCTGTCGGGTGCCAGGATCCACCACATAACCCACGCACTCAGGTCAGTCCATAACAAGTACAAATATGACTCTGTCATTGTCCATGTTGGTGTGAATGACCTGAGACGTATCTCCCTGGACTACACGAAAAGAGACATGGAAGAGCTCTCTGATCTTGTATCCCAGGCAGGTTTGACCCTAGCCCTGAGTAGCATCCTGCCATCACCCAGAATGATACTGCAGTACAAGGACAAAATGATTGACTTCAACAATTGGCTAAGCTTCTGGTGTCATTCTGAGGGGATCCAGTATCTATCTGTCTGCCTGGGACAACATGGTCGACAGACCACGATGCTTTGCCAGAGATGGCCTGCACCTGTCACCCCTGGGGTTCCGGATACTGGCTAAGGCTTGCTTGCCCCTATACTGCCTTTTTTAGTCAAGGTTCAAATGACAAATTCACCACCATAACAGGAACAGGCAAGCAAAAACTGAGGGTAATGCTACTCGATGCTAGAAGTCTAAATCTCAAAATGCACTTTCTCGAGGCACTCCTTAAAATGGAGAACATTGATATCTGTGCAGTGACTGAGACCTGGTTTAAGGCTGCAGAGAGCACCCCTGCATTACCAGGCTATAACTCATACCACACTTTTTGGCCACCTAACCTGGACCGGAACACCAAAAGCAGAGGTGTGTCCATATTCATTAAGGATATCCACACCTCCAGGCTAGTTGCTCAGCATAATGCATCCGAGGTTATCTAAGTGCAACTAACTCTGGGCAAAACTGCAGTCCAAATTGTAGCTTGTTACAGATCCCCCACCATGCCCCAGGATTCCCACTCCTCGTTTTTCGATATACTGGAAAATATTAGGGTTCGACCAAATGCCGTAATAATGTGCGATTTCAACTACCCCACCATTAACTGGGAAAACTGCACATGTACCAACTCCTTCGCTCAACGCTTTCTGGAATTCATAAATTCCAATGCCCTGGATCAACTTATCCACACCCCCACCAGGGGCAACAATATCCTAGACCTAGTCATTACCAACATAAGTGACCGGTTTTCCACACCTGAAATCAACTCCTCATTGGTCAGATCCGACCATAAGCTTAATCACCCTAGATATCCACATCCTGCCCTCACCCCCCATTAAGGAAACCATGGTAAAAAATGTCTCCAAAGCCAACTTCATGCTTCTTAAGACAGAAGTGGTGAACTTCATGACACCCACGCAGATGGACAATACAGTTACGACTGCTGAATCCTACACAGATGCACTCTATAAGCACTTACACGAGTGCATGGATTGTGCTATCCCAAACAGAACCAAGACGCTATCCTCCATAAAAAGGAAGCCAATCTGGTGGTTCCCTGCCATAAACAAACTCTACAACAGAAGGAAGAAACTGTTGCAAAAGAGAGTAAAATCCCATGAGTGGAGGAGTTCCCTGGTCAGCCTCAGTAAGAAGCTGAGATTCATTTTTAGGTCCACCAAAGCTAGCTACAAAAACATAATCGCCACTGATTCTAGGGACAACCACAAAGCATTCTATAGCTATGTAAAGAATCTCAATGGCAACACCCAGATTTGCTCTGAGTTACAGCACAACGACACGAAAACTACAGAACCAACTGATATTGCCAACATCCTGGCAGATAGGCTCAATGCTAACTGTACCCCCTCAATGGCCCATATCTGTACATGAATGCAGAGTCCCTTTAATCACAACTATGCAGGTAAAAGCTGCACTCTCTAAAGCCAAAAACACAGCATCCATGGGACCGGACAACATCCTAGGCTGCTTTTTACATGAACTTCAGAATGAACTGGCTCCCCACCTAAGCACCATGTTCAATCATAGTTTCACATCATGTTTTGTGCCCACTGAATGGCACAGCAACAGTTATCCCACTCCACAAAGGGGGAGCCACCACTGATCCCGGGAGCTATCGCCCTATTAGCCTGACAAGCCTGGTCTGTAAGGCCATGGAACATATCATCATGGAACTCATAAACAAAGACATTGGTAACCTCCAAACTGTGGGACCCCACCCAGTTCGAGTTTGTGAAAGGCAGATCATGCCTCCTGAACCTGATCGACTTCTTTGAGGCAGTCACCAAAGCCGAAGATGAGGGTAAGGTGGTCCACACAGCCTATATTGACCTTGCCAAGGCTTTCGACACCATCCCCCATTCGGGAATTATAGCTAAACTCACTAAACTAGGTATAAATCTCTACGGCACAAGATGGGTTGCCAATTGGCTCACTGACAGAACCCACACTGTAAAAGTTGCAGACTCCAAATCTGACTTCAAACCAGTGATAAGTGGAGTACCACAGGGTTCATTCCTGGGACCTCTCCTGTTTGGTAACTACTTCTCTGAAGTACAGGCTAACACAGAAGACCTTTGGCTAACGAAGTTTGCAGATGACTGCAAACTAGGAGCCATAGTTGAGTCCCCAAATGATGTGGACATCCTACAGAAGGGCCTCACTGAGACAGATGCCTGGTGTCAGGGCCATGGCCTCAAGCTCAGTGCCAAAAAGTGCATTGTCATCCCCTTTGGTAAAAACTCTGTACCCATGAACTACCACATAGACAGCAGTCTACTTAATACCGAATGTGTGATGAGACCTTGGGACCCAGGTGGACAGTAGTCTCTCCTTTGATAATCATATCACCACAGTAGTCAAGAAATCCTTCTACGTGGCACACCTCATTACAAAAGGGTTCTCATCCTGGAAAAAAGAGGTCATTGTTCCCCTACTCAACACTCATTAGACCCATTATAGAGTACAACGCCCCTTTTGGAATGTACCTCACAATACATCTGCAGCAGCTGGAAAGGCCACAGAAGTACCTCACAAAGAGGATTACTGGCCTCAAACAGATGCCCTACACTGACTGTCTCAAAAAACTCCAGCTTTACTCCGTAGCATATCGCCTACTCCGAGGTGATCTCTGCCTAACATATAAAGCTATGTCAAACCCAGAGCTGTTGGTCATGCTACACCTAAAGAAATCCCAATTCCCTCCAAGCTACATGCTCTAGGGACCTAAACCTTGTCACCACAATAAACAGCACATGCTGGAGGGATAGATTCCTGTCCCAGAGACTTCCCATACTCTGAAGCAAGCTACCCATCTATGTCAAGCAAAGTTCCTCATTAGCACTCTTCAAGAAAAATCTTGATGAGTGGATAGGAAATAGTAAATACACCCCAGGGATCACTTCTGTGGCTCTGCTCGACAGGGGCACAGGAAAATAACTTGAGTGCTGTAAGGCAGGGGAACCTTGTTGGCTAGGCTTACTTAGGCCCTTGGGCTGATAGCCTAGTACCTACCTATGAATCAGGCAACTCTGTTTACTCTAACTTTGTTGGTAAAAATTGGAATACCCTTTCACATAGTATTGGATGCATAAGCAATCTTAATCATTTCAAAATATCTCTCAAAAGACATTTATTTGAATCCTGGCTTTGCACGTGTAACACTCCATGTTAATTATTAACTGAGCGTTACTTAAACAATTTGGCTGTATGTACTAACTCTGTTTACATATCCCTTCTAACAACACTACTTCTCTATAAGTAGTTACATTCCTAGCTGCAACTTTCTCCACAGAAGTATTACTAACTATGCAGTACTTTGCCTAAGTGATTCTCCCTGCTTAATTTCCTAACTGTTATGTTCCTCCATATATATAAATTCAACCATATATTTGTCTATATTCAAGTGTTTAAAGTCTTGTTCTGTTTGATACTATGTGTATATTTTTGTTTACATTTTTATCCTGTAAATGTGTTAACACTCATTTTTTGTCAATTTTGCGTATAATTTCTGTTACTTGTGATAATCTGTATGTAAGCTTAGACTGGAGTTGGACCATCCCAGTAAACAAATGTAAAATAAAAATAAAATATATATGTGATTTCTTCAATATAGTTTTCATTCTTCTACATGAGCAGTGTAGGATCTTTTTTTGGCAACTAGACTAACAACTTCTGCTTCAGGTTGCAGAATTTTCCATGGCTTTTGAAGTCTTATCTTGGCTCCAACCTGGAAATATTGTATTTGTCTGCATTTTCTGTCATAGTAGTATTTCTGTTTTACCCTACATATTTACCAGGGGCAGCCCGTGTTATTGGACTGCTGGACTGCAGCCCCCCCAGAACAAAAAAAAAAATAAAAAAAAAAGTTTTTTAAATGTTCACGGACTTCGCGCATGCGCAGTAGTCCCGACTACTGCGCGTCTATGCGCATGCTCCAGGCAGTCCGGCAGTCCCCATAGAGAAACACATGGAGACGTCTGTGCACTTTTAAAGTGCACAGACTCGCTGGAAGGATGTATCGAGGCCGGACTGCAACAGCAGCAGTCAGGAACAGTCTCGTCGGGAGGTTTGATTTCAGGGATCTCGCGGGTCTTCGGATATTGCGCGGGCAGGATGTACGTTAGCTGGAAGTTGGAGAATGGACAGGTAAGTGTATGGTGCCTTTTACTTTTACAATGTATGTGTTTGACTTACTTTGTGTGTGTATGGTGCTTGTTTTTAAACCTTGTGTGTATGGTGCTTGTTTTAAACCCTGTGTGTATGGTACTTGCTGCTTTGTGTGTGTGTGTGTGTGTGTGTGTGTGTGTGTGTGTGTGTGTGTGTGTGTGTGTGTGTGTGTGTGTGAAAATGCCCCAGGTGCTCATGGTGGTGTGGCAGGGAATACCTCAGGCTTGAACCCTGTACCCTGTATGCAGGTGTTAAAGACTTGAGTTCCCTACCCACCACCATTTGTAAAAAAATTGCAGATTTTTGCCTCATATTTGATCTGATCTGTTCCTCATAATATCTGTGGTTTGTAAATGTTGCAATGCTTGATATTTGATGGTGTAGTAGTAGCATTGTTGTCTCACAGCTGCAGGTTCTCAGGTTTGATTCTTGGCTGGGGTTCCTTCTTTGTGGGGTCTGTTATCTTCTCCCTGTGTTTGTGTGGGTTTGCTTTTATTTGATGTTGCACTGGTAGCATTGTTGCCTCACAGCTGCAGATTCTCAGGTTTGATTCTTGGCTGGGGTTCCTTCTTTGTGGGGTCTGTTATATTCTCCCTGTGTTTGTATGGGTTTGTTTTTATTTGATGGTGCACTGGTAGCATTGTTGCCTCACAGCTGCAGGTTCTCAGGTTTGATTCTTGGCTGGGGTTCCTTCTTTGTGGGGTCCGTATCTTCTCCCTGTGTTTGTGTGGGTTTGCTTTTGTGTCCTCCCATGTTACAAAGACATGTCTGCATTATTTCTTCCTGGGCCTCTGCTGAAAATTGTTTTTTTGTTCCAAGTCAGACTGTCCTGATTAACAAATGTTAAATAAAATTGACAGGTATTTGAATTTCAGACTTCAGGTTTCTGAATGTTTAATTCCTTGCATATTTGATGGTGCAGTGGTAGTATTGTTGCGTCACAGCTATAAGTTTTCTGGTTTGATTCTTGGTTGGGGTGGCTTCTGTGTGGAGTCTGCATCTCCTCCCTGTGTTTGTGTGGATTTGCTCTGGTGCCCTGCCATTTTACAAAGACGTGTCTGCAGTATTAATCCCTGCGTCTCTGCTGAAAATTGTTTTTGTTCTGTCCGCAGTAAAATTGACAGGCATTTGAATTTCAGACTTCAGGTTTCTGAATGTTTAATTCCTTGCATATTTGATGGTGCAGTGGTAGTATTGTTGCCTCACAGCTATAGGTTTTCTGGTTTGATTCTTGGTTGGGGTGGCTTCTGTGTGGAGTCTGCATCTCCTCTCTGTGTTTGTGTGGATTTGCTCTGGTGCCCTGCCATTTTACAAAGACGTGTCTGCAGTATTAATCCCTGCGTCTCTGCTGAAAATTGTTTTTGTTCTGTCCGCAGTAAAATTGACAGGCATTTGAATTTCAGACTTCAGGTTTCTGAATGTTTAATTCCTTGCATATTTGATGGTGCAGTGGTAGTATTGTTGCCTCACAGCTATAGGTTTTCTGGTTTGATTCTTGGTTGGGGTGGCTTCTGTGTGGAGTCTGCATCTCCTCCCTGTGTTTGTGTGGATTTGCTCTGGTGCCCTGCCATTTTACAAAGACGTGTCTGCAGTATTAATCCCTCGTCTCTCTCTGCTGAAAACTGTTTTTGTTCTGTCCGCAGTAAAATTGACAGGCATTTGAATTTCAGACTTCAGGTTTCTGAATGTTTAATTCCTTGCATATTTGATGGTGCAGTGGTAGTATTGTTGCCTCACAGCTGTAGGTTTTCTGGTTTGATTCTTGGTTGGGGTGGCTTGTGTGTGGAGTCTGCATCTCCTCCTGTGTTTGTGTGGATTTGCTCTGGTGCCCTGCCATTTTACAAAGATGTGTCTGCAGTATTAATCCCTGCGTCTCTGCTGAAAATTGTTTTTGTTCTGTCCGCAGTAAAATTGACAGGCATTTGAATTTCAGACTTCAGGTTTCTGAATGTTTAATTCCTTGCATATTTGATGGTGCAGTGGTAGTATTGTTGCCTCACAGCTATAGGTTTTCTGGTTTGATTCTTGGTTGGGGTGGCTTCTGTGTGGAGTCTGCATCTCCTCCCTGTGTTTGTGTGGATTTGCTCTGGTGCCCTGTCATTTTACAAAGACGTGTCTGCAGTATTAATCCCTGCGTCTCTGCTGAAAATTGTTTTTGTTCTGTCAGCAGTAAAATTGACCGGCATTTGAATTTCAAACTTCATGTTCTTCAGAATACATAGTAGCACAACCTTTTTTTCTAGTAATTTTCTAAGTTTATAAGATGAATATTTTAAATTTGTCCCTATTTTTGGTACTGTATTCCCCCATTATTGGCTTCATCCAGGTTTTTGTGCTAAGGTTGACAGCTATGGCAAGAACTGAATTCACTAAATATGTTTGAGGGCTGTATTCCCTCATTACTGGGTTTGTCCAGGTGTTTTGTACTAAGAGGTTGACAGCTATGGTGAGAACTGAATTCACTAAATGATAGCCATTTAAGTTTCAGTCTTCCTCTCTTTTACAAAGCAGCTGATGTGGCGTAGTGGTATGTTACTCTGACTGTTTTTTGCTCAGGGACCTTGGCAGTAAAATGTATGGTGGCAACACATTTTATTCTAGCAACTTTCCAAGATTATATAAGCAATGTTTAATGTGTCCCTGGTTTTTGGGCTTTTGACCCCCAATACATTTTGGCTTTTTCCAGTTTTCTTGAGCTGCGAAGTTGAGATGCAGTTGAGTATTGAGTAGATTTTACAAGGAGCTGAGAGCTGCAGGGGAATAGAAGTTTAGTGCTTTGCCTAGTTAATACTATAGCACAACAGGATGTGTACTTGCTTTTGATGCAGAAGGCTGTGGGTTCTACTCCCACAAGGGGTGGATGTTGCCGTACTGAGAATGTTCTCCTTGGTGAAGATACTAACTATGAGTCTGTTATCAGTTTGCCATCCATTTCCTCTTGCAATATTATTACTAGCTTATCATTTTTTAATGTAATATAGGCAATTTATTCCTGAGGGGCAACAGACACTTTATTTTTCGATGAAACCATGAAATATAAAGGTGATTGCTAGCAGCAACCGCTTCATTAGTTACAGATTTGTTTAATGTGGAATTATTTAGATGTCTTACTTTAGAGATTGTGCATATTTACTGATAATGGACTGTAGAATTGTGCATATTTACTGATAATGGTGGACTGTAGAATTGTGCATATTTACTAATAATGGTAGACTGTGGAATTGTGCATATTTACTAATAATGGTGGACTGTAGAATTGTGTATATTTACTAATAATGGTGGACTGTGGAAGTCTGAGTAGACTTTTTTATGATAAATGTTCTCAACTGGGCAGTTTTGCCATTATGGGTGCATATGGTTTGTTTCATTGCTTACTGGAAAAATGTTCAAAACAAATTTAAAACACCCTCTAACAAGTGTACTGTATTGTACAAGGAATATAATTTTAGTACAATGAGGAAGGTGTATCAAAGAGCACATGTATGTTTCATATGCAAGGGGCCTATGATTTGAAAACAGCCCAAAATTAATCTTTATCTGCCACTGGCAAAATGTATTTTCTTTGAATGTGGGTTTCAATGCTGTTTCAATGAATGTGAGTATCAAGGGCAGAGAAGTTTTAATGCTAAGTTTTCATTGTGAGACTGCATTGCTTTGTTTAACAGATGACTTAGTGTTTGTGCTGTAAAATACAAAATAAAACTTTCAAATGAAGTCCAACTCATCATAGAAGTAAAGCAGTATGCACATTAGTGTTTATGGTAAACGGAGTGAAATAGCCCAGTAATGGTTCATTGGAATGGTTGCAGAGGCTCCATTCAACCATTATTTTGTCAGGGGGGAAGGGCAGCAAACTCAGACAGGCCCAGCTGAACTATACCTCCCAACTGTCCAGATTTTCAAAGAATGAATAGATTTTTGCTTCTTATTTTTGGTTTGTTCTTCATAAAATTTGTAGTTTTCTGGCAAATCATTTAGGAATTAAGTCACTAAATAATAAGTTTCAGACTTCATAACCTTCAGAAAAATGCATGTTAAAGTAAGAGCTGTTCTATCAACTGTCTCAATTTACACAAGAGCAATTTTTAGTACTGTTTATATGTGCCCCCAATATATTTGGCCTTGTTCAGATTTACTGCATTAACAGGTTGAGAGGTACATGCAAATAAATTGCTTTATAGAATTAGGCATAGCCAACCTCTCAACTGTCTCCAATTTTTGGTTCAAAATGTTGCTCTTCCCCCTAATAATCCCTCCGCAAAATAGCAATTTTGGAAGAAAACATGGAGGGTTTACAATTAAGAAATAACTGTAATAATCAAAGTTATAGATTACTTGAAATGCATGTAGATTCTTTTATTTTGTCAGCTGCTCAAGGTAGCAGTACTAATATTAAAGTGTCCCTTCTTTGACAGGTAGCAGCTGTATTGTGTGTCTATTTTATATTTTTGCATCACATTTTTGGTCCATTTTTCATAAAGTTGTGTTTTTTGGCAAGTTAGTGACAAATCACTAAAGACTGAAGTTAGAAAATGACAGACATTTGAGTTTCAGATTTTATACCCTTCAGAAAATTCATACTAATGCAAGACCTATTCTATTATCTTTCTAAGTTTATTAGAGCAATCTTTAAAATTGTCCTTATTTTTGGGCCTTTGTCCCACTTCTGTGTATGGCTTTGTCCAGATTTCTTGCTCTTGAGGTTGAGAGGTATGACAAATGTGTCAGGGCCATCACAGTCAGCCAGAGAGATTTCAAATTGTGACATGCTTGTTGCACCCCACTCCCTCATGTAGTGACTCTGGATGTGTCCAAGCAAGGCAAGGAGTAGTTGTATCTACCTTGGATGGGGAGGACACACTGCATAAGTACTACAGTGGCTTTTCATCTGTCCTTGATTTTGCAGAATGGTCTGGTTTCTGTCATATTTTGTACTGTTGATTTATGCTTATTACTCAGATTTATGCTTATTACTCAAAGTGCCTGTTGCTCTGTGTTTAAGTAGCAATGCTTTAATGACCATAAGGTAAGCTTGTCTGAGATCGTAAGATGCAAGTAAGCTTTAATAAGCATACTGTTAAAGAATTGCCAACATTGAAAGCCTTTCTGTTGTTGCCATGCAGAGAATACTTGACTAGATAATGTATAAGCCTTGGGTATTAAAGGACAGGATTCCATTATTTTCAAAAGCTCATTACACTTGCTGGAGACTTCCAGTCATCTCTACAGACTTTACCCGTAAACTAAACAGAATGCCAATCATGTGTGGTCCATAACCTGTACAGTAATCCTTTAAGCAATGTATCTTGAGCTTGTTTCTTCTTTGCTTTTCATTTTTTACTTTTATCATGTTTTCCCCATGAAACAAGTTGTCAGGCAGCAGGTCTTTTTTGGATAAGAAACATTTTTACAAGTGGGGGCATCACATAGATTTCTACTTTCAGCATGTTACTTGGTACTTTAATAAAGCTGAATATATTATAATTAGAACTGCAGTGCAAGGAGAAGTGGTTTGAGTTGAGTGCTTCTGGTGTTTCTTATACTTGATTTTGACTGGCATTCCAGTAATGTATTTAAAAAGTAATTTATTTTTTCATGCCTCACAACCTTTTGTTTCCATCTAGATATTAAGTAAGCTGTCATGCAGCCAATGCATTTAAATATTTTTATTCTTCTACACTTATTTTTGTCTTGATTGGACTTTCATAATGATGGTTTGCCACCCAGGGCAGCGTATTTAATTAGTTAGTTTTTTGTGGTTTTGTGCATAGCTCCTCCTGTTTCTGGTTGACCACACCCCTCCCCTTGACCCCACCCATTCAGCTGTCTCCTGCAGCCCCCCTGTGATTTGAAGTCACCAGCCGCCACTGATATTTACCCAACTAGATTCCCTGAAGCCCCTTAAAGCTGCACTAAAAAATGACTTTTTTACAAAATCCATGCTGTACATGTGAAATGCAATATAAGCCTCCTTAATCCTATAATTTATTTTACCAAGAATCTTGCCTTCTAACACCTCCGATTTCAATCTGCTCCATTGACTGGAAATACTTTATTACTTGTCCTTTACTATGTTCAGTTTTTCTATGATACAGTTTACCCGTGATATGGAGCTTGTATATTAATTTGTCTAACATTTGTTTGCAATTATGTTGTTCTGTGATATTTGATTTGTTTTAACTGTGGAGCCTTTCTCCCTGGGCCTCCACTGAAAATGGGGTTTTGCCAAGTGGACTTTCCTGGTCAACAAATGCCAATAAATAAAATAAATATTGAATATTATATTGATTTTGTAGTATCAGCAACATAGTGGGAGTAGATGATGTGATTTTTCAGTCTTCTACTTAACAGTTTAGGCAGTAAGACAATGAGTTAAGCTAGTAAATAACCAAGTTATTCCACCTGAGATTTTTGTAGAACCATGTAAATCATTCTAGCTAGCTCATTAGCCTTAAAACTTTGCACCCCCTTTAATTTTTTTGTATGTATATTTCTGTAATGTGACATTCCTTAATTCCAGATTGATAATTGGCAATTCTCCTAGATTGTGATCCTGTTGTTTTTCATGTGAATTTTCAGGTTTTGTATAGTTCTCTGTCTACAATCCACTGGGCAAGTGCAGTCTATTCAATACTAGATATTGCATGCATTTCCATGCTTGCACAGATCTTCTGAATTCACGGTTTTTGTGCTGTGGATATGGCAGCCTGTGGTATGTTCTCTGTAGAGAATATACACTTTAATCTCATTAATTACAATAGTGTGTTGTGTGTTTTCCACTTTATTTCAAGGAACTTGGAATAAAAATATATACTTATAAGATACAAGTTGTCTTTCATATGGAACCAAATGTGTGTCCTTTTAATCTAGATGGTCTGGAGCTGGAAATGTTAGGTTCATAGGTAGGTAATATGCTATCGGCCCAAAGGCCCATAGAAGCCTAGCCAAAAAATGTACCCTGGCTTTCGCCACCCAAGAAATTTATTTTCCTGTGCCTCTGTCGGGCAGAGCCACAGAAGTGATCCCCAGGGTGAATTTCCCATTTCCCATCCAATCATCAAGATTTTTCTTGAAGAGTGCTAATGAGGAGCTCTGTTTGACATAGATAGGTAGTCTGTTCCAGAGTATGGGAAGTCTCTGGGACAGGAATCTATCCCTCCAGCATGTTCTGTTTATTGTGGTGACAAGGTTTAGTTCCCTAGAGCGTGTAGCTCGGAGGATTGGGATTTCTTTAAGTGGAGCATGTCCAACAGCTCTGGGTTTGACATAGCTTTGTATGTTAGGCAGAGATCGCCCCTGAGTAGGCGATATGCGATGGAGTAAAGCTGTAGTTTTTTGAGACTGTCTGCATAGGGCATCTGTTTGAGGCCAGTAATCCTCTTTGTGAGGTATTTCTGTGGTCTTTCCAGTTGTTGTAGATGTCTTGTGAGGTACATACCAAAAGGGGCGTTGTACTCTATAATGGGTCTAATGAGTGATGAGTAGAGGGGAACAATGATCTCTTTTTTTTTTCTGGATGAGAATCCTTTTGTGATGAGATGAGCCACGTAGAAGGATTTTCTGACCACTGTGGCAATGTGATTATCAAAGGAGAGACTACTGTCCACCTGTGTCCCAAGGTCTCTTATCACATTTTCAGCATTAAGTAGACTACCAGCTATGTGGTAGTTCATGGGTACAGAGTTTTTACCATATGGGATGACAATCCACTTTTTGGCATTGAGCTTCAGGCCATGGCTTTGACACCAGGTATCTGTCTCAGTAAGGTCCTTTTGTAGTTTGTCCACATCGTTAGGAGTTTCAATTATGGCTCCTAGTTTGCAGTCATCTGCAAACCTTGTTAGCCAAAGACCTTCTATGTTGGCCTGCACTTCAGAGAAGTAGATACCAAACAAGAGAGGACCCAGGACTGAACCCTGTGGTACTCCAGTTGTCACTGGTCTGATGTCGGATTTGGAATCCGCTACTTTCACAGTGTGGGTTCTGTCCGTGAGCCAGTTGGCAACCCATCTTGTGACATAGGGATTTATACCTAGTTTAGTGAGTTTATCTATAATTCCAGAGTGGGGGATGGTGTCGAAAGCCTTGGCGAGATCTAGATAAGCTGTGTGAACCATTTTACCCTCATCTATGGCTTTGGTGACTGCTTCAAAGAAGTCAGTCAGGTTTAGGAGACATGATCTGCCTTTTACAAATCCAAACTGGGTAGGGTTCAGAGTTTGGAGATTACCAATGTCTTTATGAGTTCCATGATGATACGTTCCATGGCCTTGCAGACCAGGCTCATCAGGCTAATGGGGCTGTAGTTCCCGGGGTCCGTCGTGGCTCCCCCTTTGTGGAGTGGGATAACTGTCACGGTGCGCCATTCAGTGGGTACAAAGCCTGAGGTGAGGCAATGATTGAACATGGTACTTAGGTAGGGTGCCAGTTCATTCTGTAGTTCATGTAGAACGCAGCCTGGGATATTGTCAGGTCCCATGGATGCTGTGTTCTTGTCTTTGGAGAGTGTGTTTTTTACCTGTGCAGCCGTGATTATAGGAACTTTGCATTCTTCCGGTATAGAGATGGGCCCTCTAGGGGGTGAGAGGGGGTAAAGTTAGCACTGAACCTATCTGCTAGGATGTTGGCAATATCAGTTGGTTCTGTATATTTAGTGCCATTGTGCTGTAACTCAGAGCAGATCTGAGTGTTCCCATTTAGATTCTTGACATATCTACAGAATGCTTTGTAGTTGTCTTTAGAGTCAGTGGCAATTTTGTTTTCGTAACTAGCTTTGGAGGATTTTATGAGGGATCTCAGCTTCTTACTGAGGTTGAAGCAGGTCTTCTTTTTGACTGTTATAGTATGCATAGCTTATGGCACAGCTCTGCAGTGCTTGTTCTCTATGAGTTGACATTTCTGGCCAGTACATTGCTTCTATTGCCCCTTCTTTGCACTTTACTGTTCTCAGGTGGACTTCTTGTATCTTCTAAAGCATTTGTCTTACTACTTGATTGGGAACTGTTACATTTGTACATTAAGCCTTGAATGTATATTTTATTTATGTATTTTTTTAAGAAAAATATAATTAAATTTCTTTCCATATTGATGAGTTTTGCTCAGGCCACCCTTTTTGCGGTGATGTCTTTAAGACTTTTTTTTACATTACTCTTTCTTCTGTTTATGGAAACTGCAGCAATACCCAAAGACTGTCAAAGCTCTTCTAACAAACTCTTCTTGCATCTATGGTAATTAGGCCCCATTTGGCATCTGTACTTTATTGTAGTTTTTTTTATGGTCAGTATTTCACTTTCTGATCATACTTCTGTAGATTAATGCCCTATACAGTCTTGGAGATATCATGTACAAAGACTTACGGAATATGTCTTCGAGTAAATCCTTTTTTTTTTTTTGAGCACATAACTTCTGTGCACCTCCGAGTGGTTTTGATCCTTTGACAAAAGGTCTGTTCTTCTGTAATGTAACATCTCTTCTGTGATTCTGAGTGACATCTACTTACAGCACAACAGACTTAATTCACATTAACATAATTTAACTGTAAGTAGTAACTTGAGCTTATCCTATTCATGCTCCATTCCCAGGCTACATCTTACTCTAACAGCTTTATGTGCATTATCTCAGAAATATTTGGTACAAACCTTGTGAAATGCATCATTCTTGAGAACCTTTGAAAGTCTGTTTGTTTTCTGGCCTTGTCATTTGCACAACTACTGAAATTATTTTTTTGTCTGATTTAGAATCTCTTACATTAGAATATGACCAGTGTATTTCATATAGCATTTCCTAATTTTAGCCTTTGTTTAATTAGGCTGTCTTACTCTTTTTAGAAGCTATATTATCCTGTTGCAGTGCTGTTCTTGTGCTTGACCCCACACTAATAGATCATTGTTGATGTTTACAGTATCTTCCAAGCCCTCAGTTACTTGGACAGCAGGTCTTTATATAGTTCCTTTGGTATTGATAAAACACCAAACTGAAGTCTAAACAGTTGATCTGATGTTGTTTGCTCCATCTGGTTTTTAACCTGTGGGTTATCAGATCTGAGTTGGATGCAACACCAGCCAATTTCTTCAGACTTTGAACTTGCCAGGCAATGCCTCCCTTACCCACAATCCCCCTCACCTCATTCTACTTCCCAGATCTAGTTTCCCACCATTCCTGTCAGAGGCTCGAGCCACCTCTGCTTCAGTGCATCATTTTTCAAGACTTATTGTAGTGTGTTTTTCTTGTTATTTGTGCTTCCCTTGCTCTATTTAGTATATGCTGAGTGTTGTTTTTCATAAGTAAATATGTAGTTAGGTAGCTGCTGTTATATGTGTGTTATTCTGCTGGTACTGGCTTAGCTAGTTTTAATCTTGTTTAGTGTAGGTTTGTGAGTGTATGATAGTATAATAATATAATAGTAGTTAAGTAAATAAGTAGTAAGTAAAGTATAATAGTTGTAGTAATAATATAATAGTAAATTTAAAGGCATATTAGTAGTTTTCTTGGTATTTACTTAGTGGTGGTGTTTTCTAAGCTGGATATGAAGAAAGGGTTTAAAACAATGCATTGCCTGGAGGCATAAATTGCCATCGCAAGACACATGACAAATGTATGTATTCTTTGGAGGTGGCTTACCTGAACTCTTCATGTTTCATTTGTGAGGGGTTTGGTGCAGCGCTGTTAACAAGCATCAGACAAGGTTAGTCCTCAAGGTCCTTCTTTCTGCTGGCCCTTCAACTGCTGCTGCTTTTTCCTCGGCCCTGAAGGTCAGGTCCAACAAACATAGGTCTGGAGACTCCAAATAGTCCAATGGAAAATGGAAAGGTCCTTCTTCGTTGGGCTTGCTGTATCAGAAGATCCCATATCAAATGACTTTTGGGTGCCCTCATGCTGACATGGGCTCAGGCTCCTCAAAGCTAATCACCATCAGTGCCGAGCACCAGTAAGGCTCTGTAACTGGCTCTGAGCCTTCTCAGCCTCTTTCTGCTCAAAGGCACACCTTTGGGTAGGACAGTTTCCCCTTTTTCATGATGTGTCCTGTCAGCACTGTCACCAGAATTATTGGCTTCCCTGCCGTGGTTCCGAGTCTCTCTGGCTCAGATCTGTCAGACAGGTTCATCCTCATCAAAACAACCCCCAGCCCCCATCAGTGACTTCTTCTATCCAGTCATCGAGATTGTTGGTCAGTATTAAAGCTTCTGACTTGGAGCAGCTGATGAGGTCCTTTTTGCAAACTCCGATGCAATTAGGCTTTATTTCTTCGGGTCTGGGTCTGGCTGCAGCTCTCTGTCCTTCGACTGTGTTTATCTTGCTTCCTCCCTTAGCCCCCTTGGATCTGAAGTCATCAAGCTTGGCTGCTTTCCTACCCTTGGCATCTGATTTGATGGTTTAGCTGTCTTAGGCTCTGACTCACTCCTTGACCTTGTTGGCTCTGACTACTTCAGGGCCATCTGGACCTTGGAGCCAAGGCAACAAGCCTGGGGTTTCCAGGTCAGGGGTTCGACAGTCCCTGTTTTCAGTTCATCTGTCCCGCTCAGAGTTTCATCATAAGACACTTGACATCAGGGCTAGGTCTAGCTCCACATGTTCAGGTGTGTCTCTGATATCTTCAGGTACTGAGACCTTCAGTTCAGGGAGGCCAGCATCTGTTTCTGCCTTTGACTTTGTGTTGTATCTAGATTGTGTGGTCTTCTTACATTTAGGTTCCAAACCAGCCATTTTATATTAAGAAGTTTTTTTTTTCTGCACTCTTGTGACAGAAGTGTGTTGATCTAAACCTATCTGAGTTTGGGATTGCTGGTAGAAGTCTCATTGTGTGCTTTCCTGATTGGTAGTTAGCTTAAAACCTGTTCCTTTTTGCCTGCATATAAGCCTTGTGACTGCATGAAACTGCTTTCCTTGCAGTGGTGGTTAGCAGTGCACTGTATAGACGCAGACACATTAAAGATTAAACTTCCCTAGAATAACTATCACTGAAACTATATCCAGCCTCCTGCTGCTCTAGGAGCAACTAAGTTACTTGCTGAACAGCACTGCCCTGGTAGTTAACCTTAGACTACTTAAAGTATAAGTCCCACTCATAGTCTCTGTGCTACCAGCACAGTCTTGTCTAATTAAACCATTCCTTTCCCTGATAAAACCCACAGTAAGAACCTGATATCCTGAAAGAACAGTTTCTACCATCTCTGTAGCCAGCCTGGAGGATGTGAGCATCCTGTGGCAATGTAGCAATTGTCTCATGTATACAGACACTTAATCCTGAAACAAATACTATATGTGAGAGATGTAGTTACAATAGGAAAATGGAGGCAGTACTCTCACATACAGACAAATCGAATACCATACAGGTTGTCAGCACACACACGCATCACTTCCCACACTAAATAGAGATTTGACACACAAACCCACAAATGAGAAGGTACTTACTAGTAACTTATCAAAAACTCATAGGTTGTGAGGTCTCTCAAATGCTGCCTTTAGAAACCACATATACACACAACAAAGCCAACAACCACCACAACCCATAATAATACACACACTAGTGTCTCAACAAACAAGTCCATAAGGTGATACAGCACAAAGCTTAACATTCTGGTCATAGGAGGCTCCATATTGAGACACATGGATATACCCTCACCAGGCTGGATAAGGAGAAGATTACGGTTAGCTACCTGTCAGGTGCCAGGATCTGTCAGATCACACAAACACTCAATTCACTTAATCACAAGTACCACTATGACTCTGTCATAGTACATGTGGGTGTGAATGACTTGAGATGCATCTCCCAGGACTATATGACAAGAGACATGATAGAGCTCTCAGATTACGTGTCATAAGTAGGTATGAGCCTGGCCTTGAGCAGCATTCTACATTCACCGAGGATGATGCCACAATACAAATAAAAATCATTGATTTTAACAATTGGCTTAACTTTTGTTGTTAGTATAAGGGGCTCCAATATTCCTCAGACTGGGAGGACATGATCGACACACCATGCTGTTTTGCCAGAGATGATCTGCATCTGTCTCCTGTAGGCTTTCAGATATTGGCAAAGGCTTTAGCCAACCCTGTAGTGCCTTTTTTGGCAGTGTCAAAGTATCCAACTTCCCAGCGTAACAAAATCTTCTCTTGATAAGCCCACGGTACTGCTGTTCAATGCTAGGAATCCAAACAAGAAACTGCACTCCCCAGAAACACTCCTCATGTTGGAATATGCGGACATTTGTGCAGTCATGGCGACATGGTTCAAAGCCACAGAAAGCACCCAGGCTGTGCAGGGCTACAATGCATTCCACATGTTCAGACCACCAACTGAGCAAGAAACATTTCAAGACTAGTCAAACAGTATAACTCTGTTGAACTACTCCATGTCTAACCAAAGGGCAAAATCCTCTACCATGTTATCACTAGCTATAGCTCCTCCACCATGAACCAGGAAAAATGTACCGTCTACCTGGACTTACTGGAGTTGCTCACTATGTGGCCCAGTACCTTACTCATGGGTGATTTTAACTGTCCTTCCATTGACTGGGGAACATACATGACCACTAACATGCAGCCTCAGAGGTTTTTGGACTTTGTCATTGCAAATGCTCTAGAATAGCTGGTCAGCACACCCACTAGGGGATCAGATATCCTGGACATAGTAATCAGCAATATGGGGGAGCGTTGCCCCCCCCCCCCATGTAATATCCTCTTTGGTGAGATTGGACCACAAAATGGTCTTTTTTGAAATAAATATAAGGCCATTATTTACCCCATCAAGCTCAAAACCACTAAAGAATTTCTCCAAGACAAATTGCCTCCTACTAAGTGATGGCATAAAGCTTCCCTAAACCCAGATAACACAGAATCCTATGCAGTGGTGTATACCAATGCCCTGTATAGTCACTTAAGCAGTTGTATAGAATTGGCAGTTCTGGACTGGATTAAACCCAGGTCTTGCCAGAAAAGCAAGCCACCCTGGTGGACCCCTGTATAAACAGGCTGTACAACAAAAGAAAGAAACTACTGTCTAAATATAAGCCTGAACAGGATCAGCAGAAGAAGAAATCCCTCACCAGTGTAAACAAACAAATTGGAGATTTAGTCAAGTCTTCAAAAGCAAATTATGAAGCAAACATAGCCTCTCTAGCCAAGGAAAATCACAAAACATCTTTAACTATGTCCAAAATATTAAGGGGAATACCCAGCTATGCACAGAGCTGGTTGTGAATGGCACCACCCATACTCAATAGGAGGAAATAGCCAACATACTAGCTGACAGATTTGGATTAAACTTCACCCCCCCATCCCCACCAGTCATCCCCCAAAATATGCCAACCACTGCCCCTTAGCATATTATCTCATGAGAGCAGGTCATCTTTGTATTCTGCAAGGATAAAAACATGGCATCAATGGGCCCTGACAACATCCCAGGTTGCCTTTTAAATAACTTGACCTGGCAGACCAACATGGATCCCTCTTTACCCCCAGCCTCCAGACAGGCTGTGTTCTGGCAAAATTGAAGACAGGAGCAGTCATCCCTCTCCACAAAGGGGGACCATCAACCAACCCAGGGAATTATAGACCCATAAGCCTGACTAGCCTAATCTGTATGGCTGTGGAAAGAAACATCATGGACTTTATCAATAAGAACATAGGTAATCTGCAGACTATGGACCCAACTCAGTTTGCATTCATTAAGGGTAGCTCATGTGTTTTTAATCTGGTTGACTTCTTCAAGAAGGTTACTAAGCCCATGATTGAGGAAAAGACTATGCATTATACCTACCTTGATCTGGCCAAGGCATTTGACACAATTCCTCACTCAGGTATTAAAGAGAAAATCTTTCAAGTGGGCATAATCCCCCTACATCACCAGGTAGGTCGCCAAATGGGTCACTAATTGGATATGTATTGTATAGTGGGTAAATTCACTTTTAGCAAGAGGCCATTCAGCAGTGGCATACCACAGGGTTCTGTGCTAAGCCCTCTCCTGTTCAGAATTTATTTCTCAGACGTCTAGGCAAATGTAGATGGCCTTTGGCTGACCAAGTTTGCAGATGACTGCAAATTGGAGGCAATCATTAAATCCCTGAATGATAATGAATTACTACAGAAAGGATTAATGTAGACAAATGATTGGTGCCAGAGCCATGAATTGAAACTAAATACAAAGAAATGCATTATTCGCACCCTCCTAAGAGTAGACACAATGGTATGTGATCTGGGTACACAGATAGATAGTAATCTGAATTTCAACCACCATGTGTTCACAGTAATGAGCAAGTCCTTCTGTGGGGTACAAGTCATAAGTAACGGAATGGCATCTGGATCAAAGGAAGTTATAATTCCATTGTGCTTGGCCCTCATCAGACCAATAATTGAGTATAATGCACCCTTTTGCATGTACCTCACCAGACATCTGAATAAGCTGGAACAACCCCAGAGGTTTCTCACCAGGAAGATACAGGATACAAAAAACAAGTCTTATGCAGAAAGATTATAATCTTTATCACTGTATTCTGTCTCCTACAGACTGCTAAGGGGCAGTCTGTGTCTGGCTTACAGGGCAGTCTCCAATCTGGCCCTGATGAAAATGTTACATACTGTTGAATCAAACTGCATGAGGGTCACTCATTCCAGAGATTTTAACCTAGCCTCTGACATAGGATCATAGGGTCATAGGTGTTTACTAGGCTAATGAACACAAGGGCCTTTTTAAGCTTAGCCATGCATCCCACATCTCTGACAAGTTCTGATACCCTTCATGAGTGTAAGACGGGGTTTGGGAGATGAACCATTTACAAGTTACCTGTGTCCATTAGAGACATAGGTGACAAATCAGGGATGAATTTCCAGTTCCCATCCCATTGCCCAAGTTATACTTAAATTGAGCAGCAAAGAAAAATCTGGTAGCAGTTGTACGAAGTATAGCTCCAGACCACATAAAATAAACCTCTTTTAAAAACATCAGTACATTCATCTATATTGCATAGTATTACTTTTAAAATACAGTTCTTGTAGCACATTAAAAGTCTATTTCAGCAGTCAAAGCATTCATAGGCATTTACAAGCATTTAATATTTGGAAACATTTCAGAACATTGCTTCTGTCAGCAGCATGTCAAATGCAATGTATTATGCTAAGCATCATTGTTTAAACAACAATGATACTGAAAGTCTCTGTTCATTATATATTCTTTGCTAGAATTATGTTGCTCTTTGTTATCTGCTTTCCTTTAGATATATGCTGTTACTTAAAAATTATTACAGTAACAAATCTAGGTCTAGTCTTCTATACATTCCTACTATTTCTAACAGTGTAAATAGAGCTGCAGTTTAAAATGCAAGCAAGTTACCCTTGCCATGTGTTCAAACTCCATTTAAAAGAGGGTGTGTCTGTAGTAGCTTGATTGACTGGGAGTGGTCTTTCAGGTTAATGAGGTATACAGGGACAGCTTTATAAACCTCTTTGTATGTGTTTTTATATTTGTATATGGTCTAAAGAAGCCACGGACAGTGGTGAAAGCGCTTACCGAATATTAAAGTTCCTGGTTTATTTTATGTGGTCTGGAGCTATACTTTGTACAACTGCTACCATATTTTTCTTTGCTGCTACCATTATTTGTTTGGTGGAACAGTTTATGTTTAACAGCTGGTTGTTTGCCTGTTTCTTTATACTTATATTGAGTTAGGGAGGAACATTGCTTCACATGGATGGGGAGCCTGTTCCATAAACACGGTAGTCTCTGGTATGCATACCTACCTCTCCAGCAGGACCTATTTGTATCACAGGCAAGGTTTAAGTCTTTAGAATGGGTAATTCCTGTGCTGTTTGTTTTGTGGATATGCAGGAGGTCCATCAGATTGGGGTCTGACAATGCCCTGTATGCGTGGCATATATTTCCCCTCAAAAGCCTGTAGGAGACAGAGTACAGGGATAGGGTCTTGAGGCAATTTGCATAGGACATTTTACTTACACCCTGTATTCTCTTAGTGAGGAACCTCTGTGGATGTTATAGTTATTGGATATATGCCTGGTTAGGTACATACCAAAGGGGGTATTGTACTCAATGATAGGTCTGAGTACAGTGGAACAATGACTTCCTTGGACTTAGATGCCATACCTTTGTTTATAAGTTGGAGCTGAATTTATCAGCCAGGAGGTTTGCTGTGTCTTCTGGCTCAGTATAGGTGGCTCCATTTGCAATGAGCTCTGCACACAATTGTGTACTGCCTTTAAGGTTGCAGACATAGTTAAAGAATGCTTTGTGGTTATCCTTAGTGTGAGAGGCCAAACTTACCCCAGATTGGGCTTTGGTAGACGTTATTTGAACTCTGAGTTGTTTGTTTAGTTTGATGAGACTGCTTCTATCCTGCTGGGTGCTGCAACTCCTAATTTTTGCCATGATTTTCTTCATCCTGTTATACAGCCCACTGAATTTGTGATTCTGCCATGGTGGAATAAATCATGTCAGAGAGATAGATACATGTGTCAGAGACTACCCTTCTGTGGAAAAAGCTTCCCATTTATGTGAAGCAATGTCCTTCTCTGACCCTCTTGAAACGCAGCCTAGATCAGTGGATAGGTAGTTGTAAATGTACTTCTGGTGTGGCGCCCATGTCCCTCATGGACAGAGGCAGCTGGTATTAGATACCATAGCATAGACTCATACCTCCATGAACTTTGAAGATGGCAGGAATGTGGGTTTGCTTATATGTTAGAAAGTTGAATTTAGCTATTTATTTTAGTGGTGAAAAAGTTAATTCTTATGGAAATAGGATAGTAAATGCTTTAATAAAAGTGTGTGTTTAATGCACCAACACACCCAATTTTAACGGCCTTTGAAAAGACATGTCCTGAGGACATTTATAAATTATCCAGTGATACAAATACAAGGTGGAATTGCAACTTAAAAAAAGATGAGTATGAAACCCAAGAAGAACAGTGGAATAGTTATTTGTGATGCCATTGATTATATAAGCAACATGCTAAATATTTTGCACAGTTCTGAATCTTATATTCAGGTGTCTAGGAATGAGGTTAATATAGCATGTCGGGGAGTAGACCTCATCCAAGATGAACTTTTGTTGGACAATAGAATAACAATAGATCTTTATAAATTTTTGAAGGTGGAAAAAACATTTATTCCTGCCATCTTCCATATCCCTAAGGTACTTAAAAATATTTTCCTGGCTTTATCGGTCCATTGTTTCAGCTTGTCGTTCTAAGACTCACCCCTCTGCCATGTATGTGTATAAGTTATTAAAGCCTGTTTTTATTTGAGTTGCATTTACTGAAAGATTCTTGGGATTTTTGGAGGGAAGATTAACCCCTACCATAAGAGAACCTGGCTCGGGTTTCCTAGCAATAGATGTGGTGAATTTATTTAACTCCATCCCGATGAAGGAGGGACTTTCCCTTTTCCAGGATACTTTCATCGATTGCATTTTTTTTTATCTGGGGAAAGCATTAAATTTTTGTTAGCTTTCCACAATACTATTAGAAAATAATTTTATCTAATTTGAAGGTGAGATTTTTAAGCAAGTGAAAGGAGTTGCAATGGGCACTGCTTGTGCTCCCATATAAGCTAATGCAGTTCTTTTAGTATGGCTGAAGAATAAGATTTTTACTTCCCAATTTTCTCAAGTATATTAAATTATACATGAGATTTTTAGATTATATATTTATCCTATGGAGTGGACCAGATAATGAGGTTAATGAATTTATGGCTTTCCTGCATAATTCTACTGTTTTTCTTTTTAATTTATTTTTAACAACAATAAGAAGATAGTTAATTATTTGGACGTCAGTATAGGGCACACAGCTGTGGGTTTTATGTATTTATTTTAAACAAGAAACATCTGTATTAAATTATCACCTATGACATAGGCAATCATACAGTAATAAACAAGTAGATCTGATGTTATCCATGTCATTATTCTTCACAGTAGGGTCTTGGATCTGACATCTGGTCCAAGCTGCCAAGTTTAGCTAAGGCAGAGCCAAGGCTCAAGCTCCTCCCTCTCCCATAATCCCCTGCTACCCTCTAACCCTCAGATCTCATTTGCCGAGTTCTGCTACAGATGTGATCATTGGCTGTCACTCAGATAAGTGTTTTCTGTAACTTTTTTTTTGGCTTAGTTAAAATTAGTTTAAACTTAGCTTTAGCTTTAGTTCAGCTTTTGTCTTATGGTGGGGTAGTCACCAAGGATCAGGGTGTTAGGGGGTACCTTGATGGAGTCAAGTTGATCTAGGTAAGAGGAGTGGGTGTCCCGAGTCAAGGAGGGAGGTCTGTAGCTAGCTATAAACTGGAAGGGTGTCTTGCTAACTGTCAGTTGTATCTGGAGTAGTTCCAGTGCATCATGCTGGCAAACCACGCTGGAGGTGTGCCTATTCTTAATGAAGGTAGAGACTCTGCCACCCTTAGTCTTCCTGACCTCATTTTTGGGGTCGGAATGTGTGGAATGAGGTTTAGCCTGGTAAGGCAGGGATGCTCTCTACAGCCCTGAACCAAGTTTCCATGACAGCACAGGCATCAGCATCTTCCAGTGCAAGGAGGGCATCCAGTGAGTCCATTTTCAAGTTAAGGCTCCTAGCGTTAAGCAGCATGACCTTCAATTTGCTTTTTGGCAAATCTTTTATGTTTGAAAGTGTGTCTTTGGGACATTGCCTAAAAAGGGCACAATGGGGGAGGCGAGAGCCTTGGCCAGGGTCTGGAAACCCACTGGTGACAGGTGAAGGCCATCTCTGGCAAAGCGTCAAGGCCTGTTGACCATGTCATCCCAGGCAGACAGATACTGGATCCCCCTTGGAATGACACCAGAAACTAAGCCAATTGTTGAAGTCAGTTATTTTTTGTTGGTATTGTGGTATCATTCTTGGTGAAGGTATGATGCAGCTTAGGGCTAAGGTCATACCTGCCTGTAACACATATTCTGAGAATTCAATCATGTCTCTCTTCATATAGTCCAGGGAGGTACATATCAAGTCATTCACACCAACATGTACCATGACAGAGTGGGTCTATATTACCTGAACGAAAACCCGACTGAGCGACACATAAAGAGCGAAAACCGCTAATTTCAAACCCATGAAACTTAAGTAAAACAGGTAAACTCTCACTGTTTTATGCAGGAGGGCAAGCCCCCCTGCACCCCCCACATGAGGGGCTGTGCCCCCCACACCCCCTACTTAAATATACCAACTCCAAGATTGCACTACATCGAAGAAAAGGGACGAATTCCCTATGGTGATCTCCGTTCATTCTTGCGATATTAGCGGTTTTCACTCTTTATGTGTCGCTCAACTGAGATTTGCTTAGTCAGGTTTTCGTTTAGGTAATATAGACCTGACAGAGTTGTACTTGTACTTGTTGTGGAGAGACTTAAGTGCATGGGTGATATGGCGGATTCTGGCACAAGTCAGACAACTGACCATGACCTTCTCCTTGTCGAGCCTGGTGAGAGGGGTACATCGGTGCATCTCACAACAGAGTCATCAAAGACTAGTGTCTTTGGTTTATTGTTATGTCTTGTGGGCTGTACTGGTTTATTGTTTTGCCTTATGGGCTGTGTTTGTGAGACACTGGTGTGTTGTCTGCTGTGTGTGATGCGTTTGGTGTTGTGTGTGGAATGTTTGAGTGTGTTTTGGAGGTCTCTGCTTTTTAGGTAAGTTTTTATTGAGGACCTTTGCATAGATGTGTGTGTGTTGTGTTTGGTTATTTGATGTGAGTGGTGTGGTGTTTGTACTGGCAATCTCCTCTTTGTCAGGAGTACTGACTGTGGCGCGAGAGAGCATGGTTAATGATATACATGCATTTCTTGCAGGTGGAAGAATTATGTGCTAGGAGAAGAGGGTTGTCAGTAAACATGAGGCAGTTGCTACAGTATCTCAGTATGCCCATGTTGACCAGGCTGGCAGGAGAAACTGATGAGAATTGTCCAGACATGGTGTTCCGATTGCTTGGGTGGACTTATGGAGAGAGGGTTTTGTTAAGGGTTTGTCCACAAGAGTGTAGACCACAAGAACCTTCTTAAATGTCAAGTAACTGGCCTGAAGCACAAGTGCTAAAGCCAGACCTAAAATGTTTAGAATAACGGATAAATTTAATCAGGTTACTAACAAGCAGTCATAAATGCAACAGGATAAAAGCAGTTGAACACTTAAAAGCATACAGCAAAAATATAGTAATAAAATATGAAAAACACAGTTACAGTAAAAGCAGCTGAATAAAGTGTAAATTTAATTTTTTTTTTTTGTAGTCCTGACAGTCGTTAGAACTTTCTAGAAAGCATACATCACTGACACTGCATCAGTTTATATTTGTACATTAAACAATCATGGCAAACTTCCTAAGCCTCAGTAGAGCCATGCAGGAGATCACTGCTATGGCAGGAACAAGTTAACAGTGTGCACACAACATGATAGTCAGTATTTTGTAGTCCCAGTTATTTTAAAGCATTTTAGACAAAATAATTTGTCTAGTTGAATTTCTATTTTGTCTCCATTAATTCTAAGCATTTCTTGTCATCTGTTCTGCACTCTTTGTCTCTGTGCTTCAAATATATTTTGGACTTCTACAAGGTAAAACCAATCCAGTGAATCTCCAGAACTTACACCGTTAAAGCAACAACTTTTATTATAAAAAATGACATTTTGGACTTCACTGTATCATGTTTATTGATTTCATCAGCACTACAGAACAGATCATTCTCATACTTCTGTTTGGCAAGGTACACATTCTTTTGAACACACTTTTTGCTTTTTTTAAAAAAAAAATAATTTTGTAATAGAGATTCCGTAAGATTGATTAAAAGCATCCTTTAATGATTTTGGCCTACTGAGTAAAGCAAGAATTGAAGCTGTTGAAACGTTTGTCAGACCTCCATTTTAGATTCTTGTTTGTATGATAAATGTAATGGACATAATGATAGATAATCTTGTGTTATTTTAACCTTATAACTTAACTCGTATTTTATTTCAACGCCTGTTGATCATCAAGGCTCCCTTTAATCAGACAGTGCCCATTCATTCCTCCACTCCAGCAGTTTTATCCTGGGCTGAGGTGAGATTTGTCCAGGGAAGGGGATGTCATTCATCAGCCATGAAGAATACCTTGTGCTATTGGGCTTTCACTGGCATCTCAGCAATAAAAGTATTTTGTATAGCCTAACCCCACACCAAATGGGAAGGATGTGTAAACTGTTACCATGGTGCCCCACAGTAAACCGTCCCTTTTATTTTACACACTTTCATTTTCTGTTAATTCTGTCACTTGCTGCTCATGCATTCACATCTTTTGATAACGTCAGGTATGCTTCTGTTATTAACTTAACCCTTCCATCGTGATTTTTTTGGTGTTTCATGAGTGAATCATGAAACTGTTCAGATTCACAGTCTTTGGTTCCTTCTTCAGTTCAGTGACATAAACAATTGTTATTCTCTGTAGGACCTTGTGGTGGTGTTGGGAAGAAATATGTTATTAAAATCAAATTCTTTCTTGGCTCACAATAACTCATAAATGTCTCTCTAAGTGCTGCTATTTTATCTTTATTCTTATCAGAAAAAGTGAAAGACTTAAGTAATGATGTTTTCTCTGTCATTTTTTTGCAGTAAGAACCAGGTATCTCTTGACCTGCAAGCCATGAAGGGATCATAAGATTACTGTAACACATTTAGTAACAGAATTTCTTTGCAATGACTAGATTAGCTATATCCTCATTTTTAATGTGATTAGGAAGCTTAGTTCATATAGCACAAATGCATGTACTGTGAATGATAATAGAATGTCATGAGAAATATATTGTGATTAATTTGTTTGAAAAATAACACATTGTGTAGTTTTGTGTTAAGTTTATTTGTTTTTTAAATCCTAGTGCAAAAACTTGTAGAAGGTCCTGAGTCTTCAAAAGAGGAAGAAATCTCTGCAAAGATAGGAATGCTAAATGGAGGGCGCCGTATTGACTTTGTTTTGCAGGAGAAACCCATTGAAAGTTTTAATGAATACCTCTTTGCTCTTCAGAGTCATTTATGTTACTGGTAAGACCCTAAACCTTGTATCTTTTGAGGGGCCATTGTTAAATCATTGCAGTAGTTGTCTGGATTATAGGCATGTAGTAAGTGAGAATAACAAATAAGGCCCAACTTGCTGGCAAACAGTTTGTATTTTCATCTTGCAGCTTCATTTCCAGACTGGGATGGGGGCAGGATACCATACTTCTCTATGACTCCTTAGCAGAAACTGGGAGTTTAATACTGCTGTGCTGTCCTGTATTTAGAGAATGCTTAGACACCTAGCGTTGCATCCTATGTGTGAACATAAGAAAAAAAGATAAATGGAGGGGCTTCTGCATATGCAGATAAAGCTTATTTGTAACACTTTCTTCTTAGCTTTCCAAAATCTACATATAAACTTCTGCCTCCTCTTGATCCAGTGCAACAGCAGCAGTTAATATTTTCTCAGAAGACAACGTTCCATTAAAGAGGATAGTTATTTTTCTGAGTGGATAACACAGCACAGTGGGGACTGCCCAGAAATATTGCTATGTGACCATGACCAGAATTCAGTGAAGTGATAAGAGTCTGGGCATGACCCCTCCATCAGGAGGTAGGAAAAGAAGAGTCAAGAAGGTGAATCTATAATGGTGACAAAACAGTACATTTTTCTGTGATAACTGAGCTGCTGACACTGCTAAACAGTCTTTTGGCATGAAAGTGCTCATGGAGAGAACCCAGTATAAATGAAGAGTTGTCAGAATATGTGGGCATCCATAAAACAACAGCTGCTGTCCTACATATTTCTGCGATCTAATGTTCTTTGTGCTGTGATAGCCCCTTGGAAGGTATGGCTGTGTAGTACAGAGGCTGCTACTGCTGCGATGTCAGCACTCTAGTTGAGCTTGCTTTTTGTTTAGAATTTTGTATTTCTCTTATGTTATCTAAAAACATTTTGAGGGAGGTGATTCCTTTGCTTTGATTTATTTTGCTTTAGAAGCACAGTGAATTCTTTTGTTGCCTGACTGCAAGTTTTCCTATTCAATTCTCAGCTGGGGTGCCTTCTTTGTGGAGGCTTCATGTCCTCCCTGTGTTAGTGTGGATTTCCTCTGGGTGCTTCAGTTTCCTAATAAACAAAGCTCAATTCAATCTTGTAACTTTGTGGAATAAAATTGGAGAAAAACTGCTGTTTTTGCCATTGCTAGTGGTGTTTTTTCCAGATCTGGACCTGATTCCTGGGTTTACTTTGTTTATTGTTTTTTCCTATCCTGGGATTTGATCCTACTTGTGAATTTAGTTTCTTCAGTTTCCCTCTACATTCCAGAGACATGCTATAGATGGATTGGACACTTTAAATTGTTTGTGGGTGTGGTTGGGAGTGTGACTGTGAGTGTGCGCACCAGTGTGTGCATGCATGCATGCCACTGTGTGTGCGCGAGTGAGTGTCATTTCACGCACACATGCGAGTGTGTGTGTGTGCACACAAGTTGGTGTGCAAGAGCAAGCGCACAAGTGTGTGTGTGAGTGAACAAGTGTGTGTGAGCATGTGTGTGTGTGTCTGTCTGTGTCTGTCAGTGTCTGTCTGTGTGTGTGTGTGCGTGTGTGTGTGTGGTATGGAAGAACATCCAAGACAGGGCTAGCCCGCCCAGTGGTGTAACCATTGGCTTAGATGATAGTCACTACTGATGCGACAACCCAACCCCATGAGCAAAAACAGGACATAGAAAGGTTATGGATGGATTTATTTGCTGACTTTTGGAAACTGGAATGAAGAAGTTGCATGACTACAGTAAAATACCTTAAAGAATTGTCTGAAAAATATTGCAGTTCCAGACATTCTATAGTGAGAATTTGCTCACAAAGGGAAAGCAGTATAAATTAAGCCACAGTTGCAGTATCATTTGTACTAAAGAATGATTTGTTTTGTTTTACAGTACAAACGCTATTGCAGTTCTGTCTTAATTTGGTTGTAGATGTAGCTTTAAATTTATTACAAAGCTTATTTTGTACTCAGGACTGTGGGGGCTGTCAGCATTATTTGCAAGGATTCAACTATATTTCCTTTAGCCTATCCACATCCTTCTTACAAATTTTAATCTGATGTATTTATTGGTATTTATTTATCTTGGTTATGCTTAGGCATATAATTTTGGATTAGCAGTTCAGCTGTAAGCCGTGCTTCATTAAATAATTATGTATATTTTTATGAGAACAGAATATGGTAGGCATTTACTTCTGCGGTAAATTTGTAATTCATTTGGTATGTAGTCACAGTGTGGATATTTTCAGAAGATGGTAATGTGATATGGATGAAAGATGTAGAATGGAATCTTTGAAACTCGGGGTGTTAGCTGCAGGCCCTTAAGGTGGATAGAAGTTAGATAATTAAGTAGTTGTAAAGAACAATGGGTGAATGCACATAATGGGAGCAATTCTAATGATCTGAGATCCATTCCATAGAGAATGGTTATCTGATGGGCAGGTAAAATCCTTGGGAGTGTAGTGATCAAGACTTTGATGTGATGTAAAGTGGCAGAAAATGTTCTAAGAACTAAGCCAATATGAGAACGGAGAAAGGAGATTGTCAGTAGAGATGACTGCAAGTTAGAGGTACAGAAAATAGGCAAGACGGAGGTGGAATTTATTGGAGAAACCAAGCAAAGGAACCAAGCTATTAGGAACAAATAACTCCAGCAGGAAAGATAATAGAGTGGGATGAGGCCAAGAAAGCATTTGGATTGCAGGTTACAGACTGCCTTCTCCATCAGGGCTTGATCTCCAAATACAGGTAAAGAGAAATGGATAGAGGAATTTTAAGTGAAAGACCTGCACTGGTAGAGTTTCTAGTTGATTGTAGAGCAGATGTAGCTGTTACAAAAAGGATAATTAGTAAAAGCATATAAAATATTGCATGATACCTATAAGAGTCAGTCAGAGAGGGTTAGAAAGTATTGGGAAAAGAGACAAGAAAAGCAGTTTACAAGAAAACAATAGGTTGACATACGCATGTCTCTCAAATATGCAAACAAGTTCAGAAGGTGTAGCATCTTTGCTTGAAAATGTTTGCATAGGTATTTTTACACCCCAAGCAGACTTTAGAGAAATTTTGTAGTAAGTAAAACCACACAGCAACGCGCACCAGGTACTTAGCGTATTTGCAGTTTAATACAAACGCTTTCGTCTTACTAGTTTGACTTTTTCAGAATAAAAAATAAAGTGCACAAACACATACTATATACCCATTTCTCCACCCCTTTCTTAATTAGTTCAGTTCAGACCTACCCAGTTGTTAAAACACAGCACAACATAAAAGGCATATTACATTCATTTAATACTCTGTTACAGACTCACATAACATACTAAATATTGCAAATAATGTCATAAAATTCATAAAAAATATGCTGCTTTCAATTTCAAATAAGATCTTAATGTCAGGCTTTCATTAAGTCCAGGCTTTTCATCAGAATTAAGTTTAATTTGGCATTTAAGCTCTTTGAATTCAAAAATTCATTACTTGGCCCACCCCTAGGTCCTAGGTCAACGTGATCTATGGCACAAAATTTGAAGGCATGTGTTGGGTTCTCCCTAATATGTCTGTATAGGGCATTCTTTTCATTATGTTGTTTAATTTTATAAATATGCTCATAGATCCTAGTCCTAAATGCTCTCTTGGTTTTCCCCACTTAATAACTGCCACATGCCTGACATACTGCAACATATACAACTCCTTTGGAATGACAAAAATATTTTTTAGGTTTAATGATGGCAAAGTTCACAATAGTAATTCTGTCTTGGTGAGCTACATATTGACATTGGACACATCTTCCACATTTAAAACATCCTCCATCAACCTTTCCACCATGGCTACTCTCCAACATCCCCTTGAAAGAGGCTTCTTTTTTGCATACAATGGCCATTTTTTCTCCTGACAAGGAAAGTAACTCAGGGTCCATTCTGAAAATTCTACAGTATTTCTTGACAGTGTTACAAATGTCATAATAGTGAATGCTATATGGTAATATCAATGCCCTACCATAACTCTCTCTGCTCCCTTGTCCAAGTGTTTGTAACATGGCAGTGGTCTTGTCCAACAACACATGGTACACCCCTTCATTCCTTTTCATCTGTACCTCACTCATTATGTTGACCACTTTGCGTACCCCCTTCTAGTTAACATACCTTCCAGAATCGCACATTCCTGGAGAAAATCATCCAGTACACTGGCCAGTCTTACAAATTGTCCTTTAACCAGGGCTCTCTTTTGATGTGTAGGGTGCCAACTATTGTAGTGCAGCAAGGAATTAGAATGAGAACGCTTACTATAAAGATGTGATGTAAAAACCTTGTTGTTATAATCCTTTCTAATGGAGACATCCAAACAGTGAAGCACATCTCTGTCCATACACATGGTAAATCTCAGAAAATGTGTCATTTCATTAATATATTGAAAGAATTCATTCAGCCTATCCTCACCGTCTTTCCAAAATAGCACCACAGCATCTAAAAATCGGCCATAGAGCACCCAGCAGTCTTTAAAAGGTGAATTAAAGACAAAAAGATCCTCCCACTGGGCTAGCACTATATTAGCAAAGACAGGGGCACGACATGCACCCATTGCTACCCCTGCCTCTGCTTAAATAATTGCCCCTCAAAGCTGACAAAGTTGTTCTCTAACACAAGTTCAAGGCATGCCCTCAAAGTAGAGACAGTATTACGGTCCATGTTTGTGATTAAGTAGTCACAAAGCCAGTAAATCCCCTGTTCATGTGGGATGACTGAAAACAAATCACAAATATCTGTAGTTACCATTAGTAAGTTATTATACATTTCTTGTCTAACATTCCCAAGAATCTCTCAGCAATGTTGCCCTGTTCTCAAGCACGTTTGACTTTAAAATCCACAAATTTTGCAATACTAAATATATTTGATGCTTTTGCATCAACTATTGGGCAGGGGCTGGTGATAGATTTGTGAATTTTTGGGATCCCAAAAATTGTTGGGATCCGTAGATATACTGTCTCCAAAAATTTGTGTTCCTCTAGAGAAATCTGCCCATTCAACAACAACTCGACCAATGTTAAATCAACATTTCTGTAATCAATGTTGAGTTCATTACGGGAGACTTCTGTATAGGTATCACTGTATAGTACTTCAAACATCCTGTTAATGTAGTCATTAACATCCATTATCACCAGCCCCCCACCCTTGTCCAGTTTCATGATTCTAATGTCCCTATTAGCTACAAATTTCTTTAAAAAACATAACTTTATTGGGTGTTAAATTTCCTCTTGTATTACGATGCTGTCCTGATCTAAGGTCACAAATTTCTTTAACACACAATGCCTCAAATAAATTAACCATAGGGTGTTGGGGGGATATATGTGCTAGGTCTTTTTAATAACATCGGTAACACCCCAGCGTTAGCCCCATTTTGAAATTGTATTGCCAAATTCAATTTTCTACTGAAAACTTTTACCTGTAGAATTGTTTCCACTATGTTAGCCCTTTTAGCTGGGACAAAGTTCATTCCCTTCTCGAACAAGTCAGCCCACTCAGAGCTAATACTGATGTGACTCAGATTATAAATGTTAAAATCTTCTCCTGTATTTTTTACAATAGTAACCTCGTTGTCTTCTCTGGTGTCTTCATTAGTGGAAATTAACTGTAATACTGGACATTCTGCCCCCCCCCCCCCAAATGGCAGAATGGCATCCAGGGGAACTGGGGCCACCAACAACATGTGGCGCAAGACCAGCAGAGAGGGAGGGGGAAGAGACACGAAGAGACAATCATGCTACAAAGACTAACTCAAAAACCTTTTGAATGTTCAGCAAAAAATGACCGAACATTCCTTTCATGGAAAGTGGTAGTAGCTATTACTTCTGCAAGAAGAATTTCTGAACTCTAGTCCCTTTCATCAAAGACTTATTACATTGTCTTCCATAAAGAAAGGGTTTAAGAACGAACTCATCTCTTTCACCTAAGGTGGCTTCTAAATCAAACATTAACTAATCCATCCACTTACTGGTCTTCTTTCCAAATTTTTCAAGTAAAGGAGAATACATGTTTCACCTTCTTGATGCACACAGACAGTTACGTTTTTATATACACAGGACAAAACAGTTCAGAAAATCAGATCCGATATTTGTTTCCTTCTCTCCAAAACGACTGTGTTATCCCGTTTCAAAAGTTACTTTAGCTAAACAGATCACTGATTGCATTTCTTGGATCTACTCTTGGCAAGGCATTTCCCTACCTAAACCACCCATAGTTCACTCAAATAGATCTGTGGCTACTTCATCTGCTTTTTGGTCAAGAACATCTATTGATGATATTTGTGCAGCAGCCACATGTTCCAGTGCACATGTCTTTGTTACTCATTATATATTGGATTTAATATCTAGAAGTAGAGTGCCTTTGGCTCAGCGGTTCTGTGTAACATCCTTCCATGAGGGCCAATTAATTTCAACGTAGCCGAGGACTCTCGTCCATGTATTGAGGAAGAATGAAAAGGACAACATCAGATTTATAAATTCTTAGCATCTGTGTTGTCCATTTTCATTCTTTCTGAACTTCCCTCCCAGCCATTCCCTATCCTTAAATCTTCTTGGAACTTGTAGTTCCGGGTTTGAGCCCTATTCTCTCCACTAGCCCTGTCTCTTTCCATTTATAGAGTCTTTATGGCAACAAACTCAATCTCGATGTGAGGTGTTGGGGATGGACAAGGGCATTATGGGTAGAGGGAGGAGCTTGAGAGTTGGATCCAAAGTCTAGAGTATGCGGCCTAGCCGGATCCAAACCTATGTGTTGAGGAAGAATGAAAATGGACAGCACAGATGCCTAGTTATGGTGAGTACATAACTTATAAATATTTGATACCATGAGCCATAACCTGCTTTTGAAATGCTCAAGGATTATTTTTGGACGGGATGGGTAGTTCCAAGTTGGTTTTTTTCTTTCTGACTGATTGGTCAGAAACTAGTGCTGGTGCTGTACTCTGCTCCTTTTGTATTTCTACTGAACTATGTTTCAAAATTGTATTGTATTACCAGTATTTGTGTGTGAGCCTACATGCTGTCAGTAGTAGCTGGTTTTAATAGTTAGGACTTTAGTGTTCACTGCTTTCTGGTTAATACTATGCAACAGCAATTTTTCTTTTTTCTAAGGTTTGAAATGTTTACTTCTGGTACCTATTACTATCTTCAGTAGATACAGAACTGATTGTCAAGTAGCTGACTAAGTCAGAACTCATGTAAGATATAGGATTCAATGGCTCCTTCAGGAGTACATATATGCACCTGTTTGGAAGAATATGTCAAATATCTAAATTGTTTCCATTAGATCATTAAATATGGGTATAGTCCTGAATAGAATGGCTCCACCTGGCTCTGAATTCTTCCAGCTGTATATATACTGTTTCTGTTCGTTCTGTCTGGCAAGCCTTAAGGTAACTGTCAGCGTTTGTGTGAGGAGTGATTGAATATCTAGGCTGCAAAGATTGTTCCTAGTGTAGTTTTTCTTCTTGTACCGAACCAACATTTTCCAGCTTTGTTCTGTGGGCAGGTTCTGTTTCTGAATATTTTTTATTTTTTCTTTCTGCTGATCAGTGACAGTGTTTAAGTAGAAACCTTTATTGTAAAACCCTGATATTCTGTTTAGTCTGCAAAATAATTTTAATTTGAGTATAACAGGGTACTGAGTGATATAACCACTTCTGGAAATATTTTATTTTTTTGGGGAAAAAAGAGTTTTTCAACACAATGCACAAGAGATTTTTACATGTGCGCACGTACACACACACACACACACACACACACACACACACACACACACACACACACACGTCTTACTCTGCATGTTTTGCATACATGGGAGAGAGAAGAAGAAAAGAATACTTAAGTGTTTTGTTCAGTCGTCCAGTGCAACATGCATAAATAATATTGATACATGGCAGTATACCATATGTCATATTTCGCCCTTCATTCATATCAGTTTTCACATTACATGCTTCATGCCTCCCTCAATCCATCCTTATTTCTGACCCTGAAAGAGGAAGCAAAAAAAGTACAGTTGTGTACCTACCATAAATGTAGATGTTCGAGTGTATTCACTGTTGCAGTCATTACACTTGGGTTATCCTGCTGGCAGGCTACCCACAGTCGGCCAGAATTCCAAAGTCTAGGTCCGGCGTCGGTTGCTGTCACCTCTTCCCTGACGTCAGTGCACCAGGGGTATAAAAGATGTAGCCAACACCATTTTCTTCAGTTTTTCTTGCCCCATATGTCAGGTGCCCCCAAATAGGTAGGCTGAAAAAATTATGCCAAAAAGCATGCATGTACTAAAATAAAAATTTCCTTCATCTACAAGCAAATACACCACATAGGTTGTATAGAATAGAGAAGTACAGAAAAGTCCCAGCAAAGAAAAGGGGGATGGTGGGTGGGTAACCTGGACTGCAACAGTGAATACACTCGAACATCTACATTTATGGTAGGTACACAACTGTACTATGTTCATCGTGTTTCACTAATGCAGTCATTACACTTGGGTTGAATCCCAAAGCTGAGGATGGGTGGTTGGACCTAAATAGGATTAGGAGAGGCTACCAGGCCCTGCAAAACTGCAGTGGCAAAGCCTGCTCTAGATTTAGAGTAGAGAGGTAAGTGGTAGTGCTTGGTGAAAGTGTGCACTGAACTCCAGGTTGCAGCCTCTAAAATGTTCTTGGTTGGTACTCCTCTGAGGAAGGCTGCTGAAGGGGCTGCTGCTCTGGTAGAATGTGGCCTTATGCCCTTAGGCACAGATTTGCCATGTTGTGAATAGCAGAAGCAAATGCAGTGCCCTATCCAGTTTGAAATAGTCTGCTTTGAGATAGCCTTTCCTTGTGATCTGCAGCATAAGCTACAAACAGTTGCTCAGTTTTTCTGAAAGCTTTTGTTTTGTCCAAGTAGAATCGTAGCTGTCTGTGTATGTCCAAAGTGTGCAGAAGTCTCTCCCCTTTATTCTGGGGATTTGGATAGAATGTTGGTATATGAATGGTTTGGTTAAAATTTAAGGTTCTGAGTTGACTGTGCAGAATCTGATTGTTTTGTTGAGCCACACTGGATACTACCTTTGGCATAAATGTTGGGTTTGTCCTTAGAGAGATCCTGTCCTGATGAAAAATGATGAAAGGTTCCACTGCCATTAATGCCTGTAACTCTGAGACTCTTTTTGCTGAAGTTATTGCTAGGAGCAGAGCAGTTTTCCGTGATAAGAATTTTATATCAGCTGTATTGGCTGGCTCAAAAGGAGGCAGTGTGAGTTTTTCTAAAACAAAATTGAGGTCCCAAGTAGGTATTGGTGTTCTCCTTGGGGGTCTTATGTTTTTTGCCCCTCTGAGGTACTGTCTTAGTAGTGGATGAGAGAAAATAAGAGGTTTCGTATTGTAATGAGCTGAAATGGCAGAGGCATGGATCTTAATTGATGAGAAGGATAGGCCTTTGTCCAGCATCTCAGTTAGGTATTGTAAAATCTGAGGTATATTTGGAACAAGTGGTCCGAGTCCTTGTGCCTGGTTCCAAGCACAGAATCTCTTCCATTTTTCTGCGTAGGACTTCCTAGTGCTGGGCCTCCTGGCTTCTAGAATGACATCCATAACAGCTTTAGAGAGAGGTGTGGTCTGAGTGGCTATATTATCTGCCATGTAGCCAGATTTAAGGTTCTGAGTTGACTGTGCAGAATCTGATTGTTTTGTTGAGTCAGAAGATGAGGAATTTGAGATAAAGGCCAGGCTGGGCCTTGAGACAAGCTCTTTAGGATTGGGTACCAGTGCTGGCGTGGCCAATCTGGGGCAATCAGGATCATTTTTGGCTTCTCTTGTCTGACTTTTAGGAGCACCTTGGGAAGAAGAGGCAGTGGAGGAAAGGCATAAACTGTCAGGGTTTTCCAGCTGAATGATAGCGCATCCACTTTCTATGCTTGTGAGTGATGAGGCAAAAAGATCTGTCTGAGCGTCCCCATTTCCTTGTTATCATGCTGAAGACCTGTGGATTTAGTTTCCATTCGTGAGGATCCATGAGATTTCTGCTTAGTTAGTCTGCTAGTGTATTTTTCGTTCCTGGCAGGAATTGGGCCTGCAGATGTACTTGACAGGTCAGTGCTGTGTTCCACAAAGTCATGGCTTGCCTGCAGAGGGGGTAGGAATATGTGCCCCCTTGCTTGTTTATGTACTACATAACTGTGGTATTGTCCGTCTTTAGTGATAGTTGTCCTGGATGTAGTAGATCCTTGAAAGCTGTCGGGGCATTCTGTACAGCCAGCATCTCTTTTTGATTGATGTGAAGATGCATTTGCTCCTTGGGCCACATGCCCTGAATACATTTTCCTGCCATGTGTGCCCCCCAGGCATAATCCGATGCATCTGTTGTTATTGTATGCCTGGCTGTGGGTAAGGTGAAAGGCTGTCCCTTGTTGTGGTGACAGGCCAGTGCCCACCATCGAAACTCCTGTTGCAGGCAGGGAATTAGAGTTATTAGTGTTTCCAGGCTGTGGCAGTGCTGAGTCCAAACACTTTTTAGATACCATTGTAGATACCATTGTAGTTTCCTCGTATGCAGTCTTGCATATGGAATTAGTAGAATGCAGGATGCCATGAAGCCCAGGGCCTGCAGAATTTTTCTTGCAGGGAGCTGGGTCGTTGTTGCCATCATTTGAAAGTAATGAGTCAGTTGCCTTTGCTTGTCTGGCGTGAGGTAAGCCATCTGGGCAGTTGTATTTAAGTTTGCACCCAGGAATATTATCTCTTGAGAGGGCACTAGTTTTGATTTCTTTTCGTTTACTGTGTACCCTAGGCAAATTAGTAATCTTTTTACAAACGCCAGATGCTTTAGTAGAATGTCCTTGCTGTCTGCTTGAATAAGGCAGTCATCCAAGTAGGGATATATTTGAATTCCTTTTTGTCTGCAAAATGCAATTACTGGTGCCAGGCATTTTGTGAAGACCCTGGGCGCAGTAGATAAGCCAAAGGGCAGTGTAGAGAATTGGTAATGCATTGAGCCAGCTATGAATCTGAGGTATCTTCTGCAAGATTGTCTGATTGGGACATGCAGGTATGCCTCCTTGAGGTCCAGAGTAACTAGCCAAGCTTTCTTGCCCAGCATGGGTGGAAGTTGCTGCAGTGTTAACATTTTGAATTTTGGAGCATCCAGGAAAGTATTTAGGATTGAAAGGTCCAGTATTGGTCTCCAGGCTTTGTCCTTTCTGGGTCCAGGAAAAGTCTTGAGTAAAATCCTTGTCCCTGTTCTTGTTGTGGTACTCTTTGAATAGCTATCATGTTTATGAGAGCAGAAATTTGTTTTTGTGCCCCTGCCCATTGGTTTTGTGGCAGGTCCGGCATACCTTTTGATTTTGGAAGGGTGCGAAAGTGGAACCTGTAACCCTGAGAAACAATATTCAGTACCCATTTGTCCTGGGTGATCATGTGCCAATTTTGTGAGAAAAGTGCTAGCTTTCCCCCTAAGGGTGCTGCCAAAAGGTAAGTGCTTGGCATTTGTAGAGGGAAGTTATTGGGACTGTTTCCTATAAGGTTGTGATTTGTCTTCTCCTCCTTTGGGGGCTGAAGCACCCCATTTTTTAGGTCTGTATGAGCCTTGGGGCTGAGATCTGTCTCTTGGGCGTCTGTATCTGCCTCTTTGTGGCCTGTCTGACACCGGAAAGGACCAATTTTTTGAAGGCCCGTTTCTGCTAAACCTAGGTGGTTGAACCTGTAAGAAATCCTTTACTGTCTGCATTGATTTTGCTTTATCCTCCACCTCTTCTGCCTTAACACCAAGCAAAGTATCATGCTGTAGTAGAGCATCCAGTAATTTTATTTTAACATGTTCAGGTAAACTTTGTTCTTTCAACCAAGCATGCCTTCAAATGACAGAGCCTGTAACTGCGGCTCTACAAGAAGCCTCTAATGAATCAAAACCACATTGCAGAGTATGCTTTCCCACTTGTTCAGCTGCATGCAATAAATCCTGCATTTCCTTATTGTCAGGACATTCTGGGTTTGTAAGCATTTTCTGTTTTAACAAAGACATGAGGTACTGTTGATATTTAAGCATGTGAAACTGGCAGTTAAAGCCCTTACAGCTAAAGTAGCAGAAGTGCAAACTTTTTTCCCCCATCTATCCAGAGCTCTAGAATCCCTATCAGAGGGGACAGGGTTTTTTGCAGTGGAAGCCTTAACCCCTTTGGGACCCTGCGAAATTGTTTCTGGGTCAGCAGCAGTGTTTTTATAAAGAAATTTATGAGAGTCTGGGACCCTGTAGTACCTATCTGGCTTGACTGGTGCAGGGGGTAAAGAATCAGGAGACAGACTGGATTCAGGGAAAACATCATCGACAATATCAAGCACAGGGGGGATAGCCACGGGCCTGTGCTGAGGCAATAAAAGAAAGTCTGTCTGAGCCTTTTCTTGGATTCTGAATAATCCTGGCTCTCCCAATGGAAATGCTCCCTCATGGTGTGCAAGGTTTCCCCAAAAGAATAATCCTCAGGCAGAGAGGCTGAAGGTATAGATTCTTCTGCATCAGAGTCCTCATAGGGAGGGAGAGAATATCCCTGATCTGAGGAGAAATCAGAGGAAATAGAAACCTGGTCAGAGGAGTCATAGTCAGTGTCTTGCCTAGGCCTTTTATCAGGAGGGGGATGGGAACCCCTGATCAAAGTAATTAGGTCCTCGGCCATTTTAAGCATCTGTTTCTTTGGCATGGATGACTGTCCAGGACAATGCTGTACTTGTTTCCTTGTCTTTAATGGTGTTTTTGACTATGCCTTGGCTGCTGTAGTGGACTTAATAGTAAGCTGTGAAGGTCTGAAAACACCCTCAGAAACCGATGCCTGCTCAGCGGCTCCAGACCCATCTGAGGGAATAGTTTCCGCAGGCCCAATACCTTGAGTTTCCAGAGGCCTAGTTGTCTCCACGTGGGAGTCTGATATGGCCTGTGGCTCTGAGGTAGCGGGTGTCAGGGGCTGCGAAAGCGCCTCACTGAGAACCGGCGACTGGCCTGGAAGAGGCTTCGTCGTCGTTTTGGACCTCGGATGCCAGTCCTTTTCCTTGTCTTTGTGTTTTTTATGAATTCCGGTAGTCGGTTGTTCTGACGGCATTATGTAGTTAAACCTTCAGCCAAAGTAATGTAAAGCAAAATCAAACCAACGCTTAATAGTGCGTTTGTTGAATCTAGGACAAAACCGACAACTAGTAACGTCGTGGTCAGGGCCTAGGCAAGGAATACAGTAAGAGTGAAAATCCTTATGAGGTATTTGCTTCTCACAAGAAATACAATTGTTAACTTTTACTGACATCGGTCTGGAGCAAGAAAAAGTTTCCCCAATGGGGTACTTAGCTTTATTGAAGACTTCGGTTCTGAAATTCGATTTCGAAAATCTCAGAAGTTGGCTGACCAACAATTGCGAACTGCTTTTGCTTCGGGCACCGCGCGGCAAGAAAGACTGAAGAAAATGGCGTCGGTTGCATCTTTTATACCCCTGGCGCACTGACGTCAGGGAAGAGGAGACAGCAACCGATGCCGGACCTAGACTTTGGAATTCTGGCCGACTGCGGGTAGCCTGCCAGCAGGATAACCCAAGTGTAATGACTGCAATAGTGAAACACGATGAACATAATGAAGTTATAGAACAGGTGCTTGAAAAGACAAGGCCACTGCTTTACAGTGAATCTTGTAGTTATATATCACTACAAGCCTGATAAAACTTGCAACAGCAGTGCATTTTTATTGGCCCTCATTCCCATCAACAGTTTCTGCATGCTGGACTGCATCAATTAAGCCTTGAACTATGTTTGACTAAAATAACATTCTTTTTACAAATTTACAGCATCTTATCCCTAACACTGATGTTTAAAAATCCATTCCATTTGCAATGCATGTCACTTACAGTTTCACTCATCTTATCCCTTCATTAATCAAGAAACGTGTACCCCCCCCAAAAAAAAAAATTCTTATCCTTGACACTGAAGTTTAATAAATCCATTTACAATGCATGTATAATTCTCATTCACCTCATTCATTTCAATAACCATGAAACATTCCTCCCAAAAGTCACCTCACAAATGTTATTCCACAACATTAGTATTTTAGACTACTGAAACATGACTCACTCATGGCCTTTTAAATGGTGCTGCTTCTTTCTGACTATTAAACTGTCAATGAAAAGGTAAAAATACAACTCAGAAATAAAAAAAAAAATCCCTTCATCAAATCACAGGCAGTCCTCTGTCCAGTATTTAGTAACAGTATTCATGTGTGAGTCAGTAGAAGCTGCTTTTAAAAGTTAACTTTAGCAAAATAAATAAAACCTAACCCTTGTCTCTTTCTCCCCCAGCTGCCCCCGTAACTAATAACATACCTGTTTGTGTTTTTGCATATCATTCAGTTTTACTTGGCTATCCATTATATAGCCTCCAAACAACAATTTTAACATTAGGTACACTCTTCTCTGTGATGTAATTTGTCTATCAACTACACCATATTCTCTCCAGAAGGGAGTAAATAGGATCATAGGCCCTGGGGCCCTTACAAGCCTAGCCAAGAGTTTATCCCCAAAAAAGAAACCTTAATCAGCACTTGTCGCACCTGTCAGGGACAGGTGGAGCTCTTGGGACAAATTTGTGGTTTCCCATCCACTCATCAAGGTTGCACTTGAAGAGGATCAGCGATGTACTTTGTTTGATGTTCATGGGGAGTCTATTCCAGAGCGGGGCAGCCTCTGGTAGACAAACCTGTTTCTCTAGCAGGTTTTCTTAATGTTACATATTGGATGTAATATACAAATGGCAACACATAGTTAGACTTGTGGATATGTAGCATCTCTAGGAGAGCAGGGTCTGATATTGCCTTGTAGGTGAGACACAGATCACGTCTGAGCAATCTTTACGATACCGAGTAGAGTGATAGTGATTTGAGGCTGTCCACATAGAACAGGTGTTGAAGGCCATGGATTCTCTTTCTGAGGTATTTTCGTGGCCTTTCCAGTTGGTGCATGTGTTTGGAGAGGTACATAAATGGAGCGTTGTACTCCGTTATTGGCCTAATGAGGGATAAGTAAAGTGAGGTAATAACCTCCTTTTTTCTGGTTGCAATCCCTTTACTTGTGAGTTGAACCAAGTAAAAGGCTTTCTGACCACTGCCGCTACATGATGGTCAAATGTGAGATTGCTGTCAACCTGTGTACCCAGGTCTCTCACCACAGGTTGTGTGGTTAGGGTGTTGCCGTTGATGTGCTAATCAGCAGGGGCTGTGTTTTTGCTGAATGGAATGGTAATACATTTTTTTGCGTTTAACTTAAGGCCATGACTTTGGTACTAGTCATTTGTTGCTGTGAGACCCTCTTGTAATATGCTAACATCATTTTGGGGAGTCAGTGACAGCACCCAGCTTACAGTCATCCACAAACTTGGTCAGCCACAGGCCTTTTGTCATTGTGTGGACCTCTGTGAAGTAGATGCCAAACAGTAGGGGTCCCAAAACAGATCCCTGGGGAACACCACTAGTGACAGGTCTGTTGTCGGAGGTGGTGGCACCTATTTTGACCTTGTGGGTTCTGTTGGTGAGCCAGTTGGCCATCCACCTGATGAGGTAGGGATTTATGCCAAGTTGTGTAAAGTTTTCAATGATGCCCAAGTGGGAGATTGTGTCAAAGGCTTTGGCCAAGTCATGGTAAGTTGTATGTATTAACTTTCCCTCAACCAGTGCCTTGGTGACGGTCTCAAAAAAGTCAACCAGGTTCAACAGGCAAGATCTGCCCTTGATGAATCCGAACTGGGTGGGGTCAAGTGCTTGGAGATTGCCTGTGTCCTTGTTTTTGAGGTCCATAATAATACACTCCATGACCTTACAGATCAGACTTGTCAAGCTAATGAGGCAATATTTTCCAGGGTCAGTAGTGGCACCCCCTTTGTGCAAAGGGATGACAATGGCAGTTCTCCACTCTGCTGGAATGAAGTCTGTACTTAGGCTATGGTTGAATAGGGTGCTCAGTGGTGAGGCTGGTTCTTGCTGGAGATGGTGCAGAATACAGCCTGGGATACTATCAGGTCCCATGGAAGCTGTGTTCTTTGCCTTTGACAGGGTCTTTAACACTTGATCTACGGAGATGTGAGGTGTGGGGCAAGTATCGGGGATATCAAATGGGCGTGGGGGGGCAATGGGTGAAGTTTGTGCTGAACCTATCTGCTAGCTGGTTGGCTAAGTTAACAGGATCTGTGTAAGTGGTACCATTAAGAACAAACCTGGGCTTTGCCATGGAGGTTTCTTACGTAACTGAAAAAGGCTTTGTGGTTAGCCTTTGTTTCGGAGGCTAGTTTCGATTTATAATTGGCTTTGGAGGTTTTCACTAGTGATCTAATTTGCTTGTTTAGGCTAAGGAGGAAGTTTTTCCAATTGAGAATTTGTGCCTTTTTACCACTGGACAACAGTTTCTTCCTTTTGCTGTAAGCCTGTTGATAGAGATGCCCACCATAAAGGTTTATGTTTCCTTGAGGAGCAGTTTTTAGTTCTGTTGGGTATGGCTGTATCCATGCAGTTGTACAGGTGCTTGTATACTGCACTGGCATACTGTTCTGTGTATTTGTCTGCATCCTCTGAGGGGGGCAGTGGTGTGAAGCTACTGATACCCTCCCTTAGAAGGTTGTAGTCAGTTTTTCAGAAGTTATTTAGCCTGGCTATGGTTGGGGGGTGGGGTGGGGTGGACGGAAGACACTTCGAATGAGATAGACCTATAAATAGTCTGATCTCACCAGGGAAGAATGTACTATGGGGGTGGTGCAGCGATCACCCACATTGGTGAGAACCATGTCTAGAATGCTGTCTCCCCTTGTGGGGATGAGACAAGCTGGCTTAGTACATTAGAACTGATGAAGTCAAAGTATCATTGGGTGAGTGCATTAGTGTAGGAATAGTGAGTCCATTTTCAGGTTACATCAGTTTTCATAACAGTATTCGAAGGAGCATTTTTATTTTAGATATACGCAGTTGTCTCTCATAGCCAAACAAAAATTACCTAAATATAAGCAGTACCTCTTTACTGTGCTGGTGTCACTGTTACTGGACCAGCAGAAGGTTGTTCTTGGCCCAGCAGTAGTAACATCAGCACAGTACGCAGGAGGCTTTGGATTCAGATTTCCAGTAAGAGACAATATTGTCCTTTTGCTTCTGTTCTAACAGTGATGTTCTTCGTCTCACATTGCTGCAGTCATAACCTGTGGGTAGTCCGCTGTCCTCGGTCGGCCCGAATACCAAAGTGTTAGGCTGGCGTCGGTCATGGTCGCTCAGATCTGACGTCAGTACGCAGTGGTACTAAAGCGCATGACCGACGCCATATCCTCAGTCTTTCTTGCCGCATGGTCCGAAGCAGAAGCAGCGTTTGCAAGTGCCGTTCGGCGTCCTGAAATTTTCGTATTCTGAGTTTCAGACCGAAGACCAAGTTGGGCTAAGTACCCTGTTGAGGAATATTTTTGTCTTTTCTTGCCTCAGTTAAATCCGGATGTCAGAAAAAGTTAATAATTGTATTTCTTGTGGGAAACAGATACCTCATAGGGACTACCACTCTCTGTATTCCTTGCTTGGGGCCTGAGCACGACGTAGTCGGGTGTCGCTTTTGCGCTAGATTTAATAAGCGCACCATTAAACGCAGGTTAGATTGTGCTAGACTTGTTTTCGGTAAGCGGTGTAACTACAACATGCCGTCGGATCCTCCGACGCCCGCTACCGCTAAGAAGCGAAAAGATAAATCGTTAAAGTCTAAACAGGATGAGTCGTCCGTTGCGGACGCTGGTTCTATGGAAACTACGGTTGAATCTGTGGATCCAGCCGAGGTTTCAGCTGAAGCACAGGGGGAACCTTTAATCTTACAGGATTTGGCCTCTCAGGAGTTAGGTCAGGCCGAGGGGGCCTCTCAAGTTTCTGTAGTTCCTTCTTTACATAAAGTTGTTAGGCCTTCTACTTCTGTCACTAAAGACCCTTCTAAAGCTAGGCCTGGTCTTTCTGGCACAGGCGTCAGCCCTAGTTCTTCAGGCTCTGTTCCTAAAAAACATATGCTGAAAATGGCAGAGGATTTGATTACTTTAATCAGAGGTTCTATGCCCCCTCCAGATAAGAGGCCTAGGGTGGAGACAGAGGTGGAGGGATTGGAGCATTCCTCAGATTACTCTGAGTCTTCAGCTGAGGACATTCAGGATTTTCCTCCCTATTCTGATTCGGATGCAGAGGATTCCTGTCCTTCTGCTTCTCCTCCAGAGGATTTTTCCTTTTCTGAAACCCTGCACTCCATGAGGGAGCATTTTAAGTGGGAAGGTCAGGATTTTTCAGATTCTCGTAAGAGGCTTAGGGAATTTTGTTTTACCACAACATAGGCCCTTGGCTATTCCCCCTGTTTTGGATGTTGTTCAGGATGTTTTTCTGAAGCTTCCCTTAATCCTGATTCTTTACCCCCTGCCCCTGTCAAGCCAGACAGGTATTACAGAGTTCCAGAGGCTCATAAATATTTGTATAAGAGTCCTAGAGCTGACCCAGAAACTATTAGTCAGGGACCTAAGGGTGTCAGGGCTTCTGTAGTTAAGAATCCAGTTCCTCTGGATAAAGATTCTAGAGCTTTGGATAGGTGGGGTAAAAAAGTGTATACCTCTTCCACGCTAGCTATGAGGGCTTTAAATTGCCAGTTTCATATGCTGAAGTATCAGAATTTTCTGTTAAGTCAGTTGAAATCTAAGGTAGATGCTTTAGCTGAGGGTATAGAGTGTAAGGAATTGCAGGACTTAGTTCATGCCTCTGATCAGGTAGGTAAGCATTCCTTGCAGTGTGGCTTTGATGCTCTTCAGGCTTCTTCCAGGGTGGCTGCCACTGGTTCAGTTATTCGTAGGCATGCCTGGCTTAAGGATCAGAATTTGTCAGAGCATGTTAAAGCTCGAATTTTGGATGCTCCCCTTCAATCTGAAGTTCTTTTTGGTTCTCCTGTGGAGTCAGTTTTGAAGAAAATGGAGGACAAAGCTAAGTCCATGCAGACGGTTAAGGAATTTTTACAAGTGCAGCCCCCTAAGTTTAGCAGAAATTGGCCTGCAAAAGGATGGGCTTATCCTTCTTCTGATTTCCAGTCTAAGGGCAGATCTAGACGTGGTAGGGGCAGAGCTCAGGTTCAGGGTTCTTTCAGACCTAGGACGTGGAGTTCTCCTGCACAATCTTCTGGTGAGGGCAGGGGTCAGCCTTTTCGTAAACAGACCCAATGACCTGTATCTCCAGCTGCCAGATTCCTCCTGTCTGGCAGCTCCTCTTGGAGGAAAGTTGGCACTTTTCAAGCAAAATTGGCTTTTGGTCACCCAGGACAAATGGGTGTTGGACATTATAAATCAAGGCTACAAGTTTTATTTTCACACCTTGCCTCCTTTCAAAGGCATGCCGGACGTTCCTCCTCAGCAAAGGCTGGAGGCTCACAAGCAGATTTCTTTACTTTTACAAATGGGGGCTATCCAGGTGGTACCTCCGTCAGAAGTAGGCCTAGGATTTTATTCTCGCCTGTTTCTTGTGCCAAAGAAAGGAAACACTTGGAGGCCAATTCTGGATTTGTCCATTCTCAATACATACCTAGACATTCCAAAGTTCAAGATGTTAACTTTGCAGCAACTTCTGCCTCTGCTAGGCAAAGATCACTGGATGGTAACTCTGGATCTCAAAGAGGCTTATCTTCACATTCCTATCAGGCCCAGCTGCAGGAGGTTCCTGTGTTTTCGGGCTGGTACTTTTCATTATCAGTTCTCTGCATTGCCCTTTGGCTTATCTACTGTGCCCAGGGTGTTCACAAAGGTCCTGGCTCCTGTGATAGCCTTCTTCAGACTAAGAGGAATACAAATTTATCCTTATCTGGACGATTGCCTGATTCTTGCTCAAGACAAAGCCAAGTTACTTCAGCATCTACAGTATGTAATGGCAGTTTTAAGGTGCCTAGGGTATTCTGTGAACGAAACAAAGTACAGTCTAGTACCCTCTCAGGACATGTGCTTTCTGGGTGTGAGACTGAATACAGCCTCTCAGATGGCTTTTTTGACCCCGGACAAACAAAGAAATCTTCCCTATACTTCCAGCAATTATCCCTACTGTCCAGGCTGACTGCAAGGACAGTCCTTCAAGCCTTGGGGTTCATGGCATCTTGTATTCTGGTACTTCCCAATGCCAAACTACATATGAGGAAGCTACAATGGTATCTCAAAAGTGTATGGACTCAACACTGCCATGATTTGGACACTGTCATTCAGATAATACCTTGCATCCAAAAGGAATTTTTGTGGTGGGCTCAGGAATGTCACCTAAACAAGGGACTCTCTGTGACCCAACCAGAGGCGAGTCAGATCTTAACGACAGATGCCTCAGACATGGCTTGGGGAGCACACTTCAATGGGAAATGGATTCAAGACACGTGGCCTCCCAGACTACAGCATTTGCATATCAACATGAAGGAGATGTTAGCAGTCCAATTTGCACTGATGGCTTTGAAGGATCTACTTCAACCGTGACAGGTGTTGATTCAAACAGACAACACAACAGTCATGTGGTACATCAACAAGCAGGGGGGAACACATTCGTACCCTCTTTGCAGACAAGCTATGATTTTGTGGGAGACTGCTCTGAGTTTGCACGTCACTCTTCAAGCAAGGTTTCTGCCAGGAGCACAGAACTCCTTAGCAGATGTTTTGAGCAGACAGATGGTGGATCCCCACGAGTGGAAATTGGATCATCATGTATTTCTACAGTTGACAGTGGCTTGGGGAACTCCAGACATAGATCTGTTCGCTTCTCCACTGAATTTCCAACTGCCAAAATTTTGCACAAAGATGCTTCACCCAAAAGCTTGGAAAGTGGATGCTCTATCTTTCAGTTGGAACAACCTTCACGTCTATGCTTTTCCTCCTCTGCCACTCCTTCCCAAGGTGCTCTTGAAGGTCAGACAGGACAAGCCTTGCATGATTCTAATAGCTCCAGATTGGCCACGTCAGCACTGGTATCCTCTGCTGCGGAGTTTAGTACAGGAGCCTCCTTGGCCTTTGCCACCAATTCCGCACCTTTTGTCCCAGGCAAGCAATAATTTCCTCAATGTCAGGGTACAGTCCCTGCATCTGACAGCCTGGCATATTCTGTTTTAGACCCTGGGGGGTCGCAGCTTCCTCAACAAGTTTTGAATGTCATATTGGAAGCCAGACGACCTAGTACTAGGAAAGTTTATGCTGATAAATGGAGGAGATTTTTTCTTTGGAGCACAGCAAAGAGCTTTGATGTTTCAGTGCCTAATTTGAGTGTTACACTACAGTACCTTACAGAATTACTAGACAAGGGTTTGTCTTTCTCCTCCGTGAAAGTTCATGCTGCAGCCATTTCTGCTCACTATGATTGTGACCCACCATTATTTTCTCACCCTCTGTTTAAGCAATTTCTTAGAGGGGCAAAGAACATAAGACCCCCACGTAGAGCTCCTACTCCTTCCTGGGATCTCAATTTTGTGTTGGAAAAGCTTACTTTACCTCCTTTTGAACCTGCAGCTACATCCGAGTTGAAGTTTTTGTCTTGGAAGACTGCTTTTTTGTTGGCCATTACGTCTGCTAGGAGGGTATCTGAATTACAGGCTCTAATGGCAGTTGAACCCTTCCTGATATTCCATAAGGATAGGGTATCCCTGCGTACTAATCCTACTTTTATGCCTAAAGTTGTTTCTAATGTGGCCTTAAACCAATCTATTCATTTGCCTACTTTTTATGCTGATTCCCAAAATAAAGGGGAAAAAATTTTGCATTCTTTGGATATTCACAGGCAGTTACGCTATTATTTGAGCAGAACTAAAGGGTTCAGACAGACTCAACAGTTATTCATTTCTTTTGCTTTGGGTTCACAAGGAAAAGCTGTTTCAAAGCAAACTATTTCTAAGTGGATTGGCCATTGTATTGCTTTTTGTTATTCTCATCATGGAAAGGATGTTCCGGCTGGGATCAGACCTCATTCCACTAGGGCTACTGCCACTTCTACTGCCTTTTAAGGAGTTGCTACTAAGGATATTTTGGAGGCAGCTACTTGGAGTTCAGTGCACACTTTTACTAAACATTACCATCTCCCTCTTTATTCCAAGTCTAGGGCTGGGTTTGCCACTGCAGTTTTACAGGGCATGTTAGCAGCTCCTAATGCTTTTAATTTTGCCAACCTCCCTTTACCTTTGCTTTGGGATTCTACCCACAGGTTATGACTGCAGCAATGTGAGACGAAGAACATAGTACAGTTTTGTACCTACCATAAATGTAGATGTTCGAGGATCCACATTGCTGCAGTCCAATCCCTCCCTCCTTCCCCTCTGTAGTTTGGGGTTGCTGTGTTGCTTTTGGGGTAATTATTTTTTCTATATTGGTGGTTGGGTATTTTCTATTTTTGGCTATGGCCTTTTCTTTTTAGGCCTTCTGACATCTGGGGCAAGAAAGACTGAGGATATGGCGTCGGTCATGCGCTTTAGTACCACTGCGTACTGACGTCAGATCTGAGCGACCATGACCGACGCCAGCCTAACACTTTGATATTCGGGCCTACCGAGGACAGCGGACTACCCACAGGTTATGACTGCAGCAATGTGGATCCTCGAACATCTACATTTATGGTAGGTACAAAACTGTACTTTTAAGCAAATAGCTTTGTGTGTGTCTGTGTCTGTCTGTGTGTGTGTGTTTTAAGCAGAAAGACTGGAAAAATGTCTGCCCAATTTGGTTAGGCATCACCAGCAGAGGTTTCTATGTGGCTACCCCTTCCTAAGTGATCTTTTATGGCACCTTTTCTAACATTCAAGCAAATTTGCAATGGATTTGACCTGGCCAGGTCAGTGATATTTGTTGACTTTAACAAGGCAATTAATTTCCTAACATGGAAATTAATTTGATCTGCACTAAAAGTAGAATTTGTAACATGGTGCAAGAGGATGTATAATGACCTACTCATCCATGTGATGACCAACAATTGAGTGTCTTCTACCTTTTCCGCTTGCAAGATAAATTAGGAAGGAATGTGTCTGTTTCCCCCCTCCTTTTTATGCTGACCATGGAATCCCTTAACCTTCCTCGCATATACTTGGCAGCATTAACTGATGTGGGTTGTTGGGGTTTTACAGATGAGAGGCAAACATCTGACATTAATAAACCAGTGTTGATTCAGAGGGAAGAAGAAAGTAGGAAAACACTATTGGTTGATTGTGAGGCAGAGAAGATAGTCAGTTGAGCTTTTATGAGAATGGCAGTGGTAGCATTTGTGTTCCGTGACAGAATAATAAAGTTAACTAGGAGGATAAATAAAGGGTCAAAGACAATAATTAAGGTAAGAGGATTCCTCTTCAGCAAGCTGTTTTTGAACAGAGAAACCAGGCAAGGGTGTCCTCTTTCCCCTTTATTTGCTTGATACTTGGAGCTGTTTGCAAACAAAAAAAATAAGGGACTCTCAAATTCAAGGGCATAACTGGTATGATAGTCAAGAAAAGTTAGTTTTATTAACAGAAGATATTAATGATATTATATTTGATAAATCCAGGAAAGAACATTTCAGTGTTGTGGAACATTTTAAGACAGTTTAAAGTTTTTTTCAGGATATAAAACTAGTAAATATTAAGCAAATGCTACAGTTATAAACTATATACCCACACATGAATTGGTGCTGCAATACCCATATCTATGGGGGCAAGATAAGTTATACAGTATTTTGGTATGTGGATTAAAAAAGATTTTATTATGGCAGCTAAGGATAAGTGGGAGGAGACTAAAAAGATAATGCATAAAATTAAGAAGTTGAAAACTCTTGGTTATGGATATGGATAGTTAGATACAAGAAGTGAAAAGTTCGTAGTTCCTTTAGTTTTATATACTTGTTAGGTATATTTTTATCAACTAGAGAAGTTGTGGACCATAATAAAGATTTGAAGGAATTTTATTGGTAGGGGTCTGGAAAGAGGGCGAGAGTTAAGTGGGATAAGTTGTTTCTCCCCATAGAACAAGATTGTTTAGGGCTACCTATTTATAGGGATACTTTAGAGTTACTCAGTTAGGGCTCATGTATATAACACAAGCAGAAGGTTACAAATCAGAGTCGAAAGGCTTGATGAAATGGGGGTGCAGATAGGGGAGAGAGAGGATTTTGGATGCAGGCCCTTAAAGAGAATAACAGCAGCTTTACAGAGTAGTGAAAAGCAGCAGAAAGTATTCTAGAGAACTAAGCCAACATGGTAATGGAGAAAGGAGATTTTACAAGCAGGGGCTAGAATTTAAGGAAAATCAGCAAAGGAACCAGCAGTATATTAGACTGCAGCCTAGAAACTGTCTTCCTAATCAGGGATTAATAACAGAGTTTAGGCAAAGAAAAAAGGGATAGAGGAGTGCTAGGTGAAAGACCAGGTCGGTTGAGCTTTTTAGTTAAGTCTAGAACAAAAGCTGATGTTAAAAAATGAATAATTAGTAGGGAATATAAAAGACTACATGATAACTTAAGGAATCAATCAAAATAGGTTAGAAAAGATATGGAAGAAAGAGAGTGGAAAGGCAATGTACAAAGGAACACTGGGAAGTCATCTGCATGGCTGCCAATTGTGCAACAAAAGACAAGAAGGTTTAGGACTTTTACCTGTAAGTGTTTGCATTGGTATTTGTATAATTCAATCAGATTTCAGAATTTTTTTTCCTCCGGTAGATTGCAATAGCAGGAGGTGTAATGAGAAAGAGATGTGTAATTTGGAACATATTTTTTGGGAATGTAACAAGTTAGCATATTTTAAAAAATCCCTGTAGAGTATCAGAAATGTTGGGGAGTAAATGACTGTAAAGAAATTATTCTTTTGAGCTGGTAAGTAAGATCTGATTTCTTAGATATAGTAAGGTCCTACGAAGATTAATGCTATTGGCTACCAAAAAAGCAGTTACACGAACATAAAAATCTAAATCTGAATCAGTCATAAATGAAATATTTAGACTCCATCTTTGTTCGTCAGTCTGAACACTCGTTTGTCTGCTAGTTAGCAAGCTGCTTTTCAGATAGTGCCCCATTGTTTTTTTTTCTTTTCTTCTCATCTCCTTTTATTTTATGGTTGTTAGTTTCATGTCATCCAAAAAGGAGAAATGCCAGTGTGGGAGACAGATTTTCCATATGAATCATCACAAGCAGTATTTGTTTTGCTTAAGTGCTTCTCACGACCATATGTTTTGTTCTGTTTGTAGATTCTGATGAAGAATCTTTGACCTATTCTTCACAGATTCTTCCCCCCTTGGATTATGGCTTGAGGAGGAGGAATCTATTAATCCTAAATCTCCTCTTGAGGAGATTTCATTTGGTGACAGTCTCTCGTATGATGGAGTTTAAGTGGGATTGTGCTCAGTTTTCTGATGTTCAGAAAGGGTACTATGAGCTTCTTCAAATGGAGTCCCCTGGACCCTCTGCTATCCCTCCTGTTTTTTCTGCCTTGTTGGATGCTTATAGATTTTATGACGTGCCTGAAGATTGCAAATTCCTTTATATGTGCCCCATCTGCTGACCCTTCTGTTGTTTTTTTGGTTTCTGATAAGCCATCTACATTTTTCTATAGAGCTACTTCCATCTGACAAGTATAGCAGAACTATGGAGAGGTTGGGTAAGAAGGTGTTTACTTCTGCTACCTTAGCCTTTAGAGCTGTCAGCTACCAGACCCATATGACCAGGCATATTTTGACTCTTCTCTCTGAGGCCTGTCAGATAACTTCAGATCTTCCTTACTCTGAGGGTAAGACTTCAGCTCCTCCTTTACTAGGGACATTTTCTTAGGTTGCTCGCCATTCTATCAAATGCATCTATGATGCAGTAGATGCATTGTCTATTGCTGCTACTTTTGGTTTTGTGTTGAGGAGGTATTCCTGGCTTTGACTTCAGGTTTGCCTGATGATATTAAGGCTAAGCTGTTGGATGCTCCTCTAGTTAACAAATATCTTATTGGTGCAGCTGCTTTAGTGTTTTAAGTCCCTTCAGGAAAAGAGTAAGGCTTTACAGTATTTGAAACATATTTTTGTTTCACTTGTTCCAAAGTTTCAAAAGAATTATCCTAATATACCTGTCTTTGTCCACGGGCAGTCTCACCCTCCCCACAAAGGCAAGAAGGATAGTAAAACAGCTCCTCCTGCTAAGTCTACTCAAACTCCTCCTGCTCAGAAGCCTCCTTTTCCAGAGAAGCCAGGTGCTGTCTGACTATCCTTGTCCCTCTCTTCTCATTCATGTTCCTGTCTCTCTCTGGCCCTTCCAATTTGGTTAAAAATTTCTCACTTGGGGTCTGTCTGTAATTTGCCAGGGGTATTACATGGTTTGGACCCCCCCCCCATTCTCAGCCACGTAAGGAACAGCTGCTGTTTTTTCCAGAAGTGCTTTGGGACCTGCTGTTTCAAGGGACAATTCAGGAAGTCCCACATCCTCAGAAGGGGAAGAGGTTTTATTCCAGGTTATTTTTGGTCCCCAGGAAAGAAGGCACCTGGTGACCCATTGTGGATCGTTCTCCACTAAATACCTTTTTGAAGATCCCATTCTTTTGGATGCTTTCCCTTCAAATCTTATTCCTTCGTCATCTTCCTCAGGCTTTTCTGTTTTCCCATGGAGTTCAAGGATGTCTGTCTCCATATCCCAATTCATCCCCTTTTCAGAAAGTATTTACATTTCTCTGTTGCTTTCTTGCATTTTCAGTTCTCTTCTTTGCCCTTTGGCCTCTCTACTGCCCCAAGGATCTTCACCAAATGCCTCGCTCCTGTGATTGCTTTTTGCAGGTTATGGGGAATACAGATTTTTTTCGTATCTGGATGACCTGCTCATTTAGGCCTCTTCTTCAGCTATCTTACTTCATCATCTTCACTTTGCTGTGTCTCCTGCAAAGTCTAGGATTTCCATTGAATTTCCAGAAGTCATTCCTGATATCTTCTCAGCATCATGTTTTTCTGGGGTGCAGGCGTCAGACTGTTCCAATGGTGGTGTCTCTGCCTTCCTCCCAAGGCTTTAACTCTGATTGCATTTTTTCAGTCTCTTCTTCCTCTGGACTCCATTACAGCCAGGGAGTCTCTAATCGCTCTGGGATACATGGCTTCCACGATTCCTATGCTTCCTCTGGCCAAGCTTCATATGAGAAAGCACTGGTGGTTCCTGAAGTCATTTTGGCTTCAACATTCAAATCCTTTGCATTTTCTGATTCCACTTCCTCCATATCTCAAGCTGGAACTTAAGTGGTGGATTCTTCAGTTGTTTCTCATCTCAGGGCTTCCTTTTCATCATCCAATCCCCACTTAGGAACTCTTTACAGATGCCTCAGACATAAGATTGGGGGGCCTCCTTCAGAACTCTGAAAGTGCAAGGCCTTTGGTGTCTTCATCAAAAGAAGGATTACATCAGTATCAAAGAAGTGAGAGCTGCTCTTCTGGCTATTCAAGACTTTCAATCTCTTTTCATTCCAGGGACCCTCAAAATCTTCACAGACAATACCACAGTGATGTGGTACATCAACAAGCAAGGGGGGACAAGATCTTATCTCCTGTACAGATTAACTTCAAGTTTGGGATCTAGCTGTCCAATATTAGGCGACTCTTCAGACAGTTTACATTCCCTTGGATCAGAATATTGTGGCAGACTGGGCAGTTCCATAACACAAACTCACAAATGGATGCTTCATAGGGATGTGTTTCTGGACATTGTCCACCCGTGGGGTCCTCCTCAAGTAGATCTTTTTACCTCCCCTCTGAACAGACAGCTTCCTCTTTTGCTCCAGAGTCCCGTGTCCTCTGGCTTGGAAGGTGATGCTCTCTGTTTTTCTTGGAAGGGAATGTTTCTTTGTTTTCCCTCCCCTTCCTCTCATACCGAGAGTCTTGTTCAAGTTAGAACAGGATGCTCCAAAAATCTTGTTGGTGAACTCCTGTTTGACCCAGACAGCATTGGTTCCCCTCTTCTTCTGCATTTAGCCAAGGGCAGCCATCACAAGTTAACTCACAGGGTGGATCTATTCAGACAGGACTAGGGATCTGTTATCCATCCCCACCTGTCTACTCTTCAACTGACATTGTGGGTGATAGGGTTTTTGATCCCTGTTAGGCACCCATGCTTCAGGATGCCAGGAAACCCACTATCAGAACATCTTATTTATCCAAATGGAAGAGGTTTTCTGTCTGGTGTCTTTCTCTAAACCTGGATCCACTTGCTGTGGAAATTCCTTTGATTCTGTCTTATTTGTGTGAACTGCTCAATGCTGGGTTGGCATGCTCTTCTATGAAAGCCCACCTGTCAGCTGTTTCTGCTTGTCTGCCTTTGACTCCCCCTTTGGCTTCTAGATTTGAGGTTAAACTGTTTCTTAAAGGCATCCTTCACATTAGGCCAACCAGGAAGCCTACTCCTTCTTCCTGGGGCCTTAATTTTGTTTTGGAAAAATTGACTCAGGCTCCTTTTGAGCCTGCAGCTTCAGCTTCCTTACAGCATTGCTTTTGGAAGACTGTTCTTCTTTTGGCCCTTACCTCAACCAGACTGGTGTCTGATCTACAGTCCCCTAATAGCTGTTCCTCCTTTTTTTTAGCTTTTCATAATGACAGAGTGTCTCTTCATACTAATCCTTCTTTTATGCCCAAGGTGGTTAATGAGTTGTCTCTTAATCAGTCTCTTCATTTACCCACTTTTTTCCCTTCTCCACAATCTGATAGTGAGAAGGTTCTTCACAACTTGGATTTGCACAGACAGTTCAGATATTATTTAGATAAAACTAAACCCTTTCGTAAATCTGAGCAGCTTTTTGTTTCTTTTCATCCTAGGACTTTAGGTTTGCCTGTTTCCAAACAAGCCATTTCTTCCTGGATATCTAAAACCGTTTTGTTTTGTTATTCCTTTCATGGAAAATGCCTTCCTTCTTCTGTTAAAGCTCATTCTAGTAGGGCTGGCCTCTTCTGGTGTTTTTTTAGGAGATTGGATACTCCTACTCTTGAGACAGCTACCTGGACTTTTGTGAATACTTTTACCAAGCACTATAAGTTGGATGTTGTTTCAAGGGCTAGGGCTGGTTTGCAAGGTTATCCTATATGATTTCCTTGAGGGCTCTGATGGTTCTTCCTCCTCCCAACTTTCTTCCTGAGCTTTTGTATTTTACCTATTGTAAAGAATACTGCAACAGTGAAATGGATGGACATAGTACAGTTGTGTAAAATCTTACCATAGCAGTAGATGTCTTTCTCTTCACTGTTGCAGTATTCATTTCCTCCCTCCCTCCTCCCCTGTTCCTTTTCACCTTCTGGATATAATTGTTACTGCTTTGTATCCTTAGACTGTTTCCTTCTGGGGCTTTTTGGTTCTGATGATGGTATGTTTGTATGTCACCTTTATGCCCGACCCTGTGCACAGGGAGCATACATGTTATGTACGGCGTACCGATTATAACATAAAGGCTTTGGTATACTGGCCGGATGTCAAGCTACCCTTGGCAGGGGATCCTATCGTAACAAATACTGCAACAGTGAGGAAAAGGACATCTATTGTTATGGTAGGATTTTACACAGCTGTACTTTGTGAATAATGCATGCAGTATAGTGAGTGGACTGTAACAAAGGACAGGGTTTGCACAATTTATGTAATGTCGGAATGAATGATAATTGGTTAAAAAAATATGTATAATGCAGGAAATTAATGAAAACTGTTTACAATGGTTTGATCTAATGATGTTTTTTTCCATTCATTCCTCAACTGATGAGTCTCTGATCCAGCCTGGGATCTGACTTCAGCTGCTTTGTCATACTTAGGATCTGTATCTCAGACTCCTCTCCCATGATCTCCTCCTGTCCTCAACATTACCTCAGCTCTCGTTTGCCACTCTTAGAGTTTGGACATAATTTCATTGTTCAGGATAAACATTTTTTTAAATACTTAATTTTTGAAATGCTTAGATATACATATATGTTTTACCTTGGTATTTTAGCCTCTTCTTTTTCTTATAGTGCCTTCCCTTTCACTGCCACTTCAAAAAAACAATCACAACCTTTTCTTTTCTAGGCCTTGTCTGCCTTCTGCTTATTACTAGTGCTTATCTAGTAATTTTGGTTACTGTTTTTGGTATTATCTCTAGATTTACACTGATGTCCCTTTTTTCTTTGGTGGATTACTTGCTTACCATTGTTGGTAGTATTTTTTTGTGCTCTCCTTACAGGGACTATGTCTGAAAAGCTTATGGGTTTTAAGAAGTATGTGGTTTGTAGCCATAAGATGCCAAATTCCATCTCCCACTCAAAATGCATGTAATGTTTGGGGGCAGCTCACTTAGAAGAAGATTGCTCTATTTGCATGGCATTTGGCCATTGGGTATAATTGAGCATCAAAACAAACTTGTGCTTAACAGTCTTATTTCTTCCGTCTCTTGTAAATCTGCATCTGGAGCTTCCCCTTCAAGAAGTCTTCAGATAAACTTATGGGGGTAAGAGTGATAGGCCCAAAGACAAGCGCAAGGAGATGAGGAAGTGATCCCCTGATTGTTCTATGCCATCTGTTTTGACTTTGGCTCTAGTAGCAAATACTTCCTAACCTTCAGATTTTATTCCAGTTCAACCCAAGGCTTCTCCTCCTCATTCTGAAGCTCAGGTTTTCCATGGATCCAGTCTCTCCCAGGCTGCATTCACCTTTCCTGTAGGAGAGATCCTTACAGAGATCCTCTAGACAACCTTCCACGTAGTTGTCATTGAGATCCATCAGGTCTATCAGAAGTTTGACAAACGCTGATGTGGATGGAATGATGAAGTTCCTCAGAACCCAAATTCAGTTGGGAGTTCTTCTGGGTCCATCTCCCATTGGACCCCCGAGCTTTGGACCTTCTCCCTTACCTATGTGTACTCTTACCCCAGTCCAACATTTGGGTTTGGGGATATTGGAATAGAGCTCCTCTGGATTGCCTCTGTTGGAGCCAAGGTTGTGGTCCTCCTTGACTCCAGCATTATCCCTGACCTTACCGGCTCTAATTTCTTCCTGGTGTAAGGGCTGTACTCTGACTCTGTCAGCGCCATCCCTTCCCATCTTGGCATTAGCTCAGTTCCAGCTTTGATCATTGAGCAGAGCCAAAGTGGTGTCCTTGGTCATGCTGGAGTGGTAGCTTTGGTTCCTACCGGAGTGGTCTTGAGTTCCTCTTTGGCTTCTGCCTTCGAGATGGTGGAGAGAACTATGTCAAAGGCTGGAGAGTGATCATCTTTAGCCCTCTCGTCTTCACCTACTCCACAACTGATGGCCCTGGGTCATGATCCTGCACAGTCTGTCCATCAGTACAGCCAGTTCACAATAGCCTTCGGGACTCCCATCAGTCTTCCAGGTGCTCTACAGAACCCCCCCCCCAACACACACACACACACTTGGAGAGGCTCTGCGGAAGCATGTGTGTAAGTGAACACACATTAATTCCCCTCCAGGAGTCCTTCACAGAAGACAGATTTTGATGAAGGAGAGGGGTCCTCCAGATCACCCCTTGAGGACATCTGATTCGAGGAGATCCTTGAGCTACTGAAACAAAAAGGATTTTTTTCCAAAGTCCCTTCCCAGGAGGAATCTGTGTTCCCTGTAGCTTTAGCTTCCAGCTCAGCTGTTCCATGGTTGGTTCCCCTGGTTAATGAGGTATTGGATTTAATCTCTCACTGGGTATGGAAGGAACTGGACATCAGTGAACCGATCCCCAGGGAAAAGGACAAAGACCTTGTGACCCCTAAAGGTTGTTCTCATTGGTCCAAAGGCTCTGCAGTGGATGCCATGGTATTAGCTGCAGCCACTAAGAAGGGCCTCACAGAGGAGAGCTCTTCTCTCCATCCCCTAACAAAGAATCCAGAGCTCTGGACAGATTTGGGACGCATGTTTATGCTTCATCTACCTTTGTTCTATGATCATTGAATTACTTGGCACATGAGTAGGTTTCAGGGAGACTTGACAAAGGATCTTGTCAAGTCTCTTTCTAGGTCTTTGTCTGCTGAAGACAGAAAAACAGTGGATTCTTAGCTGGCAACCCTTCAATCCCCGTTGAACATCTCCAGTGCATCTAATTTCCAATACAACAGGAAGTGTTTTGTGAGCCACAAGGACAGGCATTGCAATAAGGAGGCATGTCTAGGTGTGCTTGTGTGATTTCTCAGAGCATTTTAAAAAGTGTTTTATCAATGCCTTATTTTATGGGTTGACATCGTTTGGACCCAGAGTCAGAGACACTGCAGGAGTGAACAGGATGGAAAAACTCTTTCTGCCATAGGCATATGGTTCTTTACCTCCAAAGGACCTTCTCTAGAAACCAGGATGTTAGAAACTGTGGTTTAGGAAGTCTCACAGGTTTTCCTAGGATTCCTCTGGAGATAGATCCCCCTAGGCATTTTTTTTAACAGTAGACATTAACCTCATGACAGGGGAGGCCCACAGAATCGAGGCTTCAGGGGTCCCTACTCCAAGAGGCCTTTTCAGTGCTCCTGAACGGTTGTCTGACCGATGCTCTCTGGAGGCAGTCAAGGGATGCTTGTCTCTACACCCAGAAGCCTGGACGTCCATCACCAAAGATGTGTGGATGTACACAATGATTACTGGAGGCCTTTTCATCCCCTTTCTATGTCCACCCACTACAAAAGAAACTTCCGAGTGTGCCACTCTCAGAGAACAGCAGCAACATCTGATACAAAAAAGCTGCTAGACAAGTGAGTCATCCAAGACGTCCCACCAGACCAGCAAGGGTTCAGAACTTGTTCCGGGTTCTTTTTAGTGCCAAAAACGAAAAGGGACCTAAGGCCAGTAATGTACCTCAGTCACTTGAACCAGTTTGTCAAAAGTTCTGGATGGCCACAATACAGTCTATCCTCCCTTTACTGAGAAAAGACGAGTGCATGTGCTCAGTAGACCTAAAGGATGTGTACTACCTCATCAAAATGATAGATGCTCTAGGAGGTCCCTTCACTTCCATCTCAGAGCCAGCCATTTCCAGTTCAGAGCCCCGTCCTTTGGTCTCACCATGGGCCCCTGGGTGTTCAACAAATGCATGGCAGTGGCTGCAGCTCATCCCTGATTGTAACAACTCTGGGTATTCCCATATCTAGATGACTGGTTCCTTACTGCTCTTACAAGGCCTCTGCTAATCTGGGCCAGAAACTACTTGCTTCAGCTTTGCCTCAACCTGGGAATTACAGTGAACCAGGTCAAATCTCATTTTTCCCCAGTAAAAGTTCTAGAGTTCATAGGAGCTCATTTGGATACAGCCATTCAAATGGCAAGGTTACAGGAGAACAGGTCACTAACCCTAAGAAATCAAGCTTAGCAGATCCAGTCCTGTCAGACGCCACCTGCCAGACTAGTTCTTCAACTTTTATGATTGATGGCAGCCTCCATTACTTTAGTTACCATGACAAGATATTATCTGAGAGTGTTACATTGGACACTAGCAGTCCATTGGTTCATCAAATTCCACTTTGTGACTTTTTTCCATTCTGCAGAAATTCAATCTTCTGAGGTGTTTTTGGGCCATCCTTATATTCCTCCCTCTCCCAAAGCCTCAGTGACCATGGACGCTTCCCATCTAGGGTTGAAGATGGCATTACCTGGGAAGGATGGTCCAAGGTACTTGATCCCCATGAGAGGCCAATCTCCATGTCATTGTCTTAGAGATGAGAACACTCCTAAACTCCTAACGTTGCAGGTCTTTCAGGATGTCCTTCCTTTAGGAGCGATTTCTACCCAGACCGACAACATGTCAATAGTCTAGTAAATCAGCAAACAAGAGGAAGCTCACTCCTACCCATTGTGTCGAGAAGAGATGAGAGTGTGGCAGTAGGTGATATCTTCCCACTACTTTCTAATGGCAGTGCACATTCTGTGAAAGACCAGTATTCTAGTGTTCAGGTTGAGAAGATCATTTTTGCTACCTCACAAGTGGTTTCTCAATGCAACAGTGGTGACACAAATCTTTCATCAATGTGGGCCAACTATGCTACAATCTTTTCACTTCTTCTGTCAACTCCAAGTGCGGCAGGGTTTTTGCTATGATACCTCTAAAAGAAGAGTCTCCAAGAGATGTTGTGATCCATGATTGGCCCTCTGGTCTCCTATATGCTTTTCCACAAACTCTCCTAATCCTGAAATTTCTACAGAAAGCATTGCAATGGAAGATGAAGGTCATCCTCATTGCCACTTTTTGACCTTACCTCTGCTCTCATCTGGAACACCCTCTGTGGGTGCTGGATCCAAATCCATATCTAATGTCTCACCCATCTGGAATGCCTCACCTGGACAGTCGAGCCCTAAAGCTTAACCGCATGGTTTCTCCTCTTCCAGTGATGGCTAATCAGTCCAAGCTTTCATCCCAAGTGGTTCACATTTTTTTTTCTCCTCAAAAACTGTCCATTAAGAAGATTTACTAAAGTAAATGGAAACAATTTTCCATTTGGGTTTCAAAGAAAAATCTAGATCCTTTTTCTGCTCCTATATCAGCGGTATTAGAATTCTTTACCTCCATTTTCCATAATGGAGCTAGTTACTGTACTGTCAAGGTACACTTAGCAGCCGTATCAAATTTCCATGTGGGAGAGAGAATCACATTTCCTTAGCCTCCTTCAAATTGTGCAAAGCTTTCCACTGTGGTACCTTTCTTCTTAGACCTCCACTTAAGGATCCTACTTCCTTGACCCAAGCTCCTTTTGAATCTGTTGCCAAGGTGGACCTAAAATTTCTGACTTGTAAAGCCCTTATTTCTGCTATCGATTATTTCAGCCAGAAGGTCATCAGAGCTCCAAGCTCTATCTTGTCAACCTCTTTATATTATCTTCCACAAGGATGGGGTTACTTTATGCATCAGTCTTTACTTTTTGCCTAAAGTAGCTCTGCAGACTTCACTCAGAGTATTAATTTTCCAGTCTTCTTTCGAATTTTTTTAAATACATACAAATGTTTCAAGCATGGGCATTCATGGCCTTCTAGCTTGCCAATATACCAAAACACTTGTTCCAGTAATAAATGTCCAGGCTGTTCTTAAAAATATCTAAACTAGTACTTGCTTTAATGTAATTTGGTAGTCTGTTCCAAGCATCAGCTACTCTGTCAGAGAACCAATTAGTACACTTCTCATTCCTATAGAATCTTCTACGTAGGTTATGTGATGATTCTCTAGTACTTTTTGATAACCCCAAACATTCCCAGAGGTAGTTGTCCCTAAATGCCGTATATACATGAATAAGATCTCCTCTTAAATATCTGTAAGAGATACTGTGCAAGTTCAGTTATTTTAGTCTTTCATAATAACTTAGATTTTCACATCCATGGATGCCCTTGGTATATTTCTGCTGTACTCTTTCCAATTTATTCATACTTGTTTTCCTATAGGGTTTCAATATTGTTATTCTATACTCAAGATTGGGTCTAATGTAACTAACAAATAATGACTTAATTATGTTTAATTTCCTAGACTTTATAAATCTTTTTATACAACCTATAGTTCTATAACTATCATTAGCCAGTTGGTTGATATGATTAGAAAATCTCATAGCTGAATCTACCCATATACCCAGGTCCTTAAATGAGTCTACAGTTTCAATCACTGTGTGCTGTATTAACAATTCACCTTACAGTTTGTCTCCCAAATCTCATATGCTTAGTTTTTGATGCATTTATCAACATGTTATTCTCCTGTGCCCAAATGGTCAGTTTAGTCAAATTATTTTGCAGACATGCCTTATCTGTAACACTTGTAATCAGTTTACCCAATTTCAGATCATCAACATATAGACTGTAAGAACACCTCAGATGAAAAAGTAAGGTCTGAAAGATGCAATCTAAACAAGTAAGGGCCTAGAACAGAGCCCTGTGGGACACCTTGACTGTAACCAAGAATTTCACCTATCCAGTTGGTGTGTGATACTTGCCATGTCCTGTTCGTAAGCCACGCAGCTATCCATCATATCAACAGTACATCAGTACCTAGTTGTACTAATTTATTGATCAGTTTTGTGTATGACCTTGTCAAATGCTGAAGTTAAATCTATATAAATCACATCACAGCACAAATTTTTATTCATAGCTACTGTTATGTTGTTATAGAACATCATGTTACAGGTGGTAATCGATCTATTTTCAACATATGCATGCTGATATATGGTTTCAAGTCCCATACTATCCAGTTATGACAATAACTTATCCAGTATTACCTTCTCCATTTTTTTCCACAACATGAAAATAGACTTAAGTGTCTATATGATTCTGGGTTTGTCCTACTCCCCTTTCCCTTAAAGACAGGTTTAATAAGTGCATGTCTCCAATCTTGAGGAATCTCCCCATATTTATATGACCTAGTGAATAACAGATATAATGGTAATGTAAGTTCTTGCTGAAGTGTTCTCAGGTCATTGTCACTTATTCCATCTCCTCCCTGCGCTTTGTTTGGATCCAGTTTGCACAGTTCTTTTTCAATATAATCTAATTTGATTCCAGTATCTAGGGTTACCTGGATGTCACTAGGACAACTTACCACCCCTTTTGTGGAGCCAAACTGTTTTGCATAAGATTTTGTAAATATATTTATAATCTGTTGTGTCTGAGAATAAATTTTAGAGTCTGCACACAGTTTATCAATTTGTGTATCTTTACTCCTTCCACATCTTATGTATCTCTAAAAGGTTTCCTATTATGCTCAATATCTTTATATAAATTTTCTTCAAATTTTTCTTGATCTTGTCTAATACTAAGCTTAATCTGTTTGTCCAGCTTGTTTATTTCAGTTTTCAAAGTTGTAGTTCAACCTCTCTTCCATTTCTTATATTTTTTGTCTCTCACCTTAATCAAGTGTCTTGTTCTTATAGAAAATATACCCCCCTGATGTTGCGTGCCTAGATCCCGATGTTAAACATTTTTTTGACCTTTTTGCATCATTTTCTCTTTCAAAACTTTCCACATTCCATCTGCAGTTTTTCCACTGAATACCTCTCTCCAGTTAGTTTTTTATAATAGCTGCTTTGCTTCCCTATAATCTGTAATTAACCTTCTGTGCATTGGCTTAGATTTCAGTTTGGCAGAATTATCTAGCAACAAATTAACCTTAATAACCCCATGATCACTGCACATCAATGGTTTTGACATATTAAAACTTCAAAAGAGACCACAGCTCTCTCTGTTCTGAGTCAGGCAGAATCCCACCCTCCCACCCATTTAAGTTGTCTTGTTAAATACCACTGTCTTTCTAGTTGCCCGCCTCTTATGTTAATCTGACCATATATCTCATTTCTCTCTACTTTCACTGGCTTATGTGAGTAATCACAAAATCATCATTTTTGAAATCCCACCCCTTCAATTATTTAAATTTATTGGCCATCTTACAGTATTTCATAGTACCAAAATACAAAAGTGACCACCCCTTTCAATCCATCTTGCTGTTTTAAAAATAGTAACTCTCCACTAAACCTTAACTTTTTAAACAGGTAAAACTCAAGTTACCTACTTTCACATCTAACTTCTTTAGTGCACACTGCAGAGTGCATTCTTTTCAATCTTACCTTTAAGCATCCCTGTGACTAGCACTTCTCTTATACCTGCTGGAAAGCACTAGGAAGCCTTAAACTCATACAGACACTGAACTCTCCTTGTTAACAAGGAGAAATTAATAGTAGGCACTAAACAGCCTATAATTGCTGAGGTGCTAAGGAAACAGCTCCTATACTTTACAAAGAAAAAAAAAAGCCCCAAACCAGGCATGTCCAAGGGTCAGCTTCCGGTGATTTCTCCTGTCCACCTGGTGAATCTGGGCATACTGGGGCAATGCAGCAATTGCCTCATGTACACAGACAACCCTCTCCTCCAACCACCCAACACTACAGCCTGTGAGAGATGCACTTACATAGCCAAAATGGAAGCAAAGCTCTCTCCACCCAAGATTGTGCTAAACAGTCAAGAGGAGAAGGTTAACACCCACACTACACCTCAAGCAACACATAGCCCTTCTAAACCCGCACCACCAACACCCACATATAGCAACACTAAATCCACATATGCAGAGGCCCTTAACTGTAAACTGCCCAAGCAACAAAGACCTCTGAAGCTGAAACGCAAACAAATACCAATCACAACCAATGTGTCACATAGTTCACAACACCAGTGTGCCACCCAGCAACAGCCCCCAAGGCAAGACAATGTACCTAACACTTTAGTCATAGGTGACTCTATAGTCCGGCACACTGATGTCCCTCTCACCAAGTTGAATAAGGAGAAAATTACAGTCAGCTGCCTGTCGGGTGCCAGGATCCACCACATAACGCATGCACTCAAGTCACTCCACAACAAGTACAAATATGACTCTGTCATTGTCCATGTTGGAGTGAATGACTTGAGACGTACCTCCCTGGACTACCATGAAAAGAGACATGGAAGAGCTCTCGGATCATGTGGCCCAGGCAGGTATGACCCTAGCCCTGAGTAGCATCCTGCCTTCGCCCAGAATTATACCACAGTATAAGGATAAAATGATTGACTTCAACAATTGGCTAAGCTTATGGTGTCATTCAAAGGGGATCCAGTATCTGTCTGCCTGGGATGACATGATTGACAGACCACGATGCTTTGCCAGAGATGGTCTGCACCTGTCGCCCCTGGGATTCAGGTTACTGGCTAAGGATCTTGCCACCCCTACGGTGCCTTTTTTAGGCAAACTTCAAAGGACAAAACAACCACCATAACAGGTACAAGCAAGCAAAATCTGAAGGTAATGCTACTCAATGCTAGAAGTCTAAACCTCAAAATGCACTCTCTCGAGGCACTCCTAAAAATGGAGAACATCGATATCTGTGCAGTAACTGACACCTGGTTCAAGGCTCCAGAGAGCACCCCTGCAATACCAGGCTACAACTCTTACCACACTTTTCGGCCACCAAACCAGGACCGAAACACTAAAGGTGGAGGAGTGTCATTATTCACCAAGGATATTCACACCACCAGGCTAGTTGGCCAACACAGTGTGTCTGAAATTCTCCAAGTGCAACTAACACTAGGTAAGACTGAAATCCAAATTGTAGCTTGCTACAGATCCCCCACCATACCCCAAGATTCTCACTCCACCTTTCTAAACATACTGGAAAATATTAAGATAGAACCAAACACCCTAATACTGGGTGATTTTAACTACCCTGCCATTAACTGGGAAAACTACTCATTTCCCAACACCTTTGCGCAACGGTTCTTGGAATTCATAAATTCCAATGCCCTGGATCAACTAATCCATAGTCCCACCAGGGGCTCCAATATCCTAGACCTGGTCATTACCAACATGGGAAATCAATGCTCCATACCTATGGTCACCCCTTCGTTAGTCAGGTCTGACCATAAGCTAATCACCCTTAACATCCACATCCCATCCCCACCCCCAGTAAAGAAACCACCATAAAAACTTCTCCAAAGCCAACTTCATGCTACTCAAGTCAGAAGTGACAAACTTCATGACACCCATGCAGACGGAACTGAAAGTTCAACTGCTGAATCCTACACTAAGGCACTGTACGAGCACATCCACTCATGCATGAATCGTGCCATCCCAAATAGAACCAAAATGCTCTCATCCAAAAAGGAAGCCAATCTGGTGGTCCCCTGCCATAAACAAACTTTACAACAAAAGGAAGAAACTTTTGCAGAAAAGAGGAAAATCCCAGGATGCAAAAAACTCCCTTACTAGCCTCAGTAAGAAACTGAGATGCCTCATAAAATCCTCCAAAGCTAGTTACGAAAATAAAATTGCCAAAGATTCCAAAGACAACCACAAAGCATTCTATAACTATGTCAAGAATCTAAATGGCAATGCTCAGATCTGCTCTGAGCTAAAACAGAATGGCATTAAATATACTGATCTGAAGGATATTGCCAATATCCTAGCAGATCGATTCAGTGCCAACTTCACTCCCCTCTCACCCCCTAAATGGCCCATCTCAATACCGGAAGATTGCCAAATTCCAGTAATAACGGCCACACAGGTACAAAATGCACTCTCTAAAGCCAAGAATACAGCATCCATGGGACCAGATGACATCCCGGGCTGTGTACTACATGAACTACAATATGAACTGGCACCTCACCCAATTGTCACATTTAATCATAGCCTAACCTCAAGTTTCATGCCCACTGAGTGGCGCAGAGCTACAGTTATCCCAATCCACAAGGGGGGATCCACCTTGGATCCCGGAAACTACCGTCCCATCAGTCTGACAAGCCTTATCTGCAAGGCCATGCAGCGTATTATTATGGAACTTATAAACGAAGACATTGGCAACCTTCAAACACTGGACCCCACCCAGTTTGGGTTTGTGAAGGGCCGATCTGGTCTCCTGAACCTGATTGACTTCTTTGAATCAGTCTCCAGAGCCATGGACAAGGGTAAGGTGGTCCACACAGCCTATCTAGACCTTGCCAAGGCCTTTGACACCATCCCCCACTCTGGAATCATAGATAAACTTACTAAGTTGGGCATTAATCCCTATGTCACCCAGTGGGTTGCTAAATGGCTTACTGATAGAACCCACACTGTAAAAGTAGCCGACTCCAAATCCAGCTCCAGACAAGTGACAAGTGGAGTACCTCAGGGTTCAGTCCTGGGGCCGCTCTTGTTTGGCATCTACTTCTCTGAAGTACAGGTCAACACTAAGGGACTCTGGCTAACAAAGTTTTCAGATGACTGCAAACTGGGAGCCATTATTGAATACCCAAATGATGTGGATACTCTACAAAAGGGCCTTACAGAAACAGATGCTTGGTGCCAGGGCCATGGGCTCAAGCTCAATGCCAAGAAATGTATTGTTATCCCCTTTTGGAAAAAACATGCATCCATGAATTACCATATAGGTGGCAGTACACTAAACACAGAAAGTGTGATAAGAGACTTAGGGACACAGGTGGACAGTGGTCTCACCTTCAATAACCACATCGCCACAACAGTCAGGAAATCCTTCTATGTGGCACACCTCATCACGAAGGGCTTTTCATCCAGAAAAAAGGAGGTCATTGTCTCACTGTACTCATCCCTCATTAGACCCATTATAGAATACAACGCCCCATTTGGTATGTACCTCTCAAGACATCTGCAACAACTGGAAAGGCCTCAGAGATACCTCATTAAAAGAATCACAGGCCTAAAGCAGATGCCCTACGCTGACCGCCTTAAAAAACTCCAGCTATACTCTGTCGCATATCGTCTACTCAGAGGCGATCTCTGCTTAACATACAAGGCCATGTCAAACCCAGAGCTGTTGGACATGCTACACTTAAAGAAATCCCAATCCCTCAGAGCTACACGCTCCAGGGATCTAAACCTTGTCATCACAATAAACAAAACATGCTGGAGGGATAGGTTCCTGACCCAGAGACTCCCCAGACTCTGGAATAGATTGCCCATGCATGTCAAGCAGAGTGCCTCTTTGGACCTCTTCAAGAGGAACCTTGACGATTGGATGGGCGAAAGGAAATTCACCCCAGGGATCACGTCAGTCGCCCTGCTAGACAGGGGTCCAGGAAAGTAAATAATGTGGGAAGAAATAGCCAGGGAATTGTTATGGCTAGGCTTGTATAGGCCCTAGGGCTGATAGCCTAGTACCAACCTATGAACCTATAAGGATAATTCATGCTCCATTTATTGGATGCACACAGACAATTATGCTTCTGCTTTCATTGAACCAAACATTTTAGGAAATCAGATGAATTGTTTGTTTCAGATGGGTCAAGGCCTTTTCCAAGGTTACCTTAGCTAGGTGGTTGACTGGCTGTTTCTGTCATGTTTATAAGCAGAAAGGTTTGGCTCTAACAAAACCACCAAAAGTGCACTCAGGATTTGTCTCCATTTCTTCAGCGTTCTTTTCTAGGGATTCGATTGATAATATTTGTGGCATTTATGCTGCTGCCACCTGGTCTAATGTTCATACCTTCATTTTAAAATGGATTTGTTTTCCAGAGATAGGGTGGCTTTCGGTTCTCCCGTCCTCAGAAACATCCTTCCATGAGACTTCCCGTGGAACTAAGTAGCTAAGGACTCTGTCCCATCAGTTGAGGAATGGATGGAAACGACATCAGATAAGAAAGTTATAGATTTACCAAATGATAGATCTGTGTTGTCTATTTCCACCCTTCCTTCACTTCCATCCCTCCTTCCACTTTCCATCACGTTGAAAGTTTTTGTTCCCTTAATTTCTGGTATGACTGTGTTGGCTGAAATTGCTACAGCATTAAATACTTTGCCAGCTCCAGTGCAGATTTTTCCTTTGCTCTGTTGTATAGTTTTCTAATAATACATATTTATAATGTATGTAATTTTTTTTATAGGATTCAAGGGCAGACTCGCTCTGAGGTAATGTTGGGGACAGGATGGGGATTATGGGTAAGGAGAGGAGCCTGAGCTGTGTATCCTAAGTTTGAAAAAGCAGCCAATTTTTAGATCTGAGGTCAGATGAGAGACCCATCAGTTGAAGAAGGAAGGAAACAGACAACACAGATCTATAGTTATGATAAGTTCATCATTTTTGCTTTTTCTTCTGTATAATTGTATGTGAACCCATGTTATTTTATAAATTGTGTGAATTTAATAGAGTATTTTGAAACAAAAAAAAACAGTGTAGCATATTTAACACAATGGAAACTTTCTTGATGTCACTGCACTTTATTTACAGTGCAGATATGAAGTGCCGTTTATATACAGCACAAGAGTATCAACCTAATGTCAATTCCAACAAAAATAAAACAGAAGTAATCTGAAAAAGTTACTTACAGCTCAGTTCAGTTTTTTTAAAATCCCTCAGAAATCCAGCCATCCATGAACTTCCTTTTCTTGATGTTGCAGCTCTAATTAAGCTGCCTGTAACCTTCATGTGTATCCTTAGGTTTGACTTCTGATAAATCCATAGGCAAAGAGTTGCACACAGTTCTAATAATCCACTAGTGACTCTACAGTTTCTACTGGCTGTAATTTCCTGCAGGAGTCTATACTCTTGCTTTACAAATCTGTCTCTGAACATGCCAACATCTTTGTCATTTTCTTCCTGACCATTCCTTTTTATAAGAAGGGGGTGTGGCTCCCTTTATTCATGGTATGTGTGTGGGACCATCCTCCCAGAATGCTCCAAAATATGACTTCACACACCTGACAGCGGTCACTAGGGTGCATTATACTACACGACCCTCCCCCAAGTTTTCACCTGTGGATATGAGCAGCATTGACCAGCCAGATTCCACATTGGCTATTCTACAAACTCTGTGGCATAGGATTTCTTTTCCTCCAGATATTTTTCCATTTGGGACACTATCTGACAAAATTTCCAACCTCAGAACAGGCATAATATCACAGTCTCCTTAGACCATGCGCAGCCATTTATTTCAATGGAGTCTTCCTTCCTGGTTACCAGTTTGGTAAAAGCATTAAACTTCTGTTATATATCTGTTTTTCACAAATTCAGAATACTGGTTTTGAGTGTTAGTATCTCTGTGGTCAACATGAATTATGTGACAGACCTCGGCTATTTGCAGCATAAAAACTTTCTTCTTCAAGTCATAAGGATTTGAAACAACTAATTCCAGTTTTACTGAGACACCCTGTAATAGAGAAATGCTACTTGTTCTTATTTGTTATGTATCAAAGGATGTCCTTACATTCACTGCTGTAGTATTCCTTACAAATGGGATTCCCTGCCATGAAGCCCACTGTCAGGCCAGTTTACCAAAGTCTACCAATGCTTTAAGGTACGCTGAACATCACTGCACACTCCTTGCATAGGGTAGGGCATAAAAGTGACATTCAGGCATACCATCCTCAGAACTTCTTTGCCACCAGTCTGAACACTGTTTTAACTGTCGGACTGTTACCTCCATCCGTTTTTTTTTTTTTTTTTTTTTTTTTTTACAGTTTTTCTGTTTGTTGGCATTCCTGTGCATACTCCTGTTTGTTGGATTCCTCACAGTTGCAGATAAATACCCAGTTTGTTTTTTGGTTACTTTTTCTGTTTGTTTTGTGCTGTTTGGGGTTAATGTCATCCAGGAAGGGTAAATGCCAGTGTGGGAGACTGATTCCCCATAAAGACCACCACAGTAAGTGTCTTTTTTGCCTAGGTGATGCTCATGACCATACGTCTTGTTCAGTTTGTCAGGTGTTTATCCCCAGAACTCTTCGTAGTAGGCTTTCTTCCCTTTCCTTGTATCTTGAGAACCAGTGTCTTACACTTCTTGCTGCAGACACTATGGCTGGAACTTCCTGCCCCAAGTGTCGGTCGTCAGGGAAGAAGGTGCATAAGGTAAGACCGGAATCTTCCACTGTCCAGCTTCTGCCAGGAGTTTCTCCTGAGGTTATTATGAACCTGGAGGCTCACCCGCTTGTTTTGTTAGATTCTTCTACCACATCTAGGTTGGTGGCTGATGAGGATCTGGTGGGCAGCATGTCTGACCGAGGCTTTGCAGGCATCCATTTTGGGTTTTCAGAGGGAGCCATGGTTGACTGTTTCTGAGGGGTCTAGAGGGGTTCCACAGTTTCTCTTTAAAGAAGAGGTTCCTACTGCAGTTGTGGAATGCCGTCCTGAGTCTGGGTCTTCTCAGGTTTTTAGGACGGATGTCCCCTTAAAAAAGAAACAGAAAACTAATCATGATGTCCTTCAAGAATGCAACTGCAGTCATAACATGTGGGTTGTCCTGCCTCAGGCAGCCCTCGGTCGGCCGGATTCCAAAGTCTGGGTCCGACATCAGCTGATGTCGCATTTCTCTCCGACGTCAGAGCGGCTGGAGTACATAAGCATCAGCCGATGCCATTTTCTTCAGTCTTTCTTGCCGCGCGGTGCCCGAAGCAGAAGCAGTTCGCAAGTGCCGGTCAGTCAGCTCCTGTATTCTTCGATACTGAAGTCATCAAAAAAGCTAAGTACCCCGTTGGGGACCTTTTCTTGCCTCAGCCGATGTCAGAAATTACTGAAAAAGTTAACAATTGTCTTTCTTGTGGTAAACAAATACCTCATAAGGATTTCCACTCTTACTGTCTCCCTTGCCTGGGCCCAGACCACGACATCTCGGCCTGTGTAGCCTGTGCTCGCTTCAACAAGTGCGCACTCAGGTGCCGGGCGGAGTTCGCTGAAGATTTTTTCGGCGATAAATTTGCTTACACCATGCCGTCGGATCTTCCGACATCGCAAACTCCCAAAAAGCACAAAGACCGGGACCGACATCCTCGGCCCGCGTCTACTTCCGACTCCACGCCAAAACCTAGCGCGAGTGCTCCAGTTCCCTCTGAGACGGTCTCTCCACCGCTCCGAACCGAAGACACTGCATTACCGACGACTCCGATTCCAGACATTACTCCGACGCCAGTTATCGATTTTCCTCCGGATACCGAAACCGAGGAAATGCCCGAGACCATTGCTGTAGACAAGGTCACTCCTGCACGTGGAGCTGCCAGGCCCCCCATGGCCATGTCTATTAAGGCCTACACTAGGGCTAAGGCAGCCAGCAAAACAAAGCATATTACTTCTAAATCCTTACCTCAGCCTACTCCAGAGACACAAATTATGTCCATGACTGCTGATTTAATTTCCATGATTAGAGGTTCACAGGCCCATCCTGAGAGAGGATCCCAGCCTCCTTCTGATAAAAGGCCCCGGGTTGAACCCTCTGACCCTACTCCTTCAGATGAAGATTCTGAGGGCTCTGTCCGCTCTGATAGCCAGGAAGAGCTCTTCCAGACCTATGAGGACTTGGATGCAGAAGATTCCATCCCCTCGGCCTCCCCTCCTGAGGATATTTCTTTTGGGGAAGTGCTGCACTCCATGAGGGAACATTTCAAGTGGCAAGGTCAGGAATTTTCTGATTCTAGGAAACGCCTTAGGACTTTCCTTAAGAAGCCTCAGCACAGGCCCTTAGCTATTCCTCCTGTACTTGATGTTCTGGATGATTTGTATTCTGATTCTAGTGCTACCCCTGATTCCCTTCCTCCTGCTCCAGCCAAGCCAGACAGGTATTACAGGGTCCCAGAAAATCATTCCCATTTATTCAGGGCCCATACTGCTGATTTGGAAACTATTTCACAGGGGCCTAAAGGAGTTTCAGCCTCCACCTCTAAAAATCCTTTGCCCGCCAACAGGGAAGCTAGGTCATTAGGGAGATGGGGCAAAAAGGTTTACACATCCACTACCTTATCTATGAGAGCTTTAAATTGCCTTTTTCATATGTTACAATATCAGGATTATCTGTTAGAAGATTTACAAAAAACATTAGCCACTCCTGATCCTTTAGACAGGAAGACTTTGCAGGAAGCTGTACATAACACTCAGCAAGTTAGCAATCACTTCCTGCAGTGTGGATATGATGCACTGGAAGCTTCATGTAGGGCAGCTATGACAGGGGCAGTCATCCGTAGACATGCTTGGTTAAAAGATCAACCTCTACCAGATCATGTAAAAGCAAAACTTCTGGATGCACCTTTAGAAAAGAACAAGCTTTTTGGTGCGAATGCTAAGGATGTGTTAAAGACCATCGAAGAAAAAGCAAAATCAGTTCAGACGGTGAAAGATTTCCTCCAGGTTCAACCCCCCAGATTCAGTAGGAATTGGCCTTCAAAAAACTGGTCCTTTCCTAATCCAGAAAAGTTTCAAAGGGGTAAGAACAGACGTGGCCGAGGAAGAGGCCAATACAGAGGCCCTTACAGGGAACGACAATGGCAGCCAGGAAACCAAAGAAGTGATGCAGGGGTTTCACCTGCCCCACAACCACAATCTCAATGACTTTCCTCTACTACCGCCTACCAGGGAACAAATAGAAGTTCTCTTGGGTGGGAAATTATCTCTGTTTGCAGAAAATTGGCACAGACTGACAAAGGACAAATGGATTTTAGACATTATAGACCGAGGGTGCAGGTTTCATTTTCATACCTTACCAAGAAAACAAGGCATGCCAAACCTACCACAACACCAGAGGGCAGAGGCTATCAAGCAAATCACTCTGCTGACTCGGATGAAAGCAATAGAAAGTTCCACAACAAGAGCAAGATCAGGGGTTTTACTCAAGACTGTTCCTTGTTCCAAGAAAAGAATCTCAATGGAGACCAATACTGGACTTGTCCGCATTAAACACCTTTCTCATAGTACCAAAGTTCAAAATGCTGACTTTGCAGCAACTCCTTCCCATGCTGGGCAAGGGGTCTTGGCTGATTACTCCGGACCTCAAGGAGGCATACCTGCATGTCCCTATCAGACACAGCTGCAGAAGATACCTCAGATTTCTTGCAGGGCCAGAGCATTATCAATTCTCAGCATTGCCATTTGGCTTATCTACTGCACCCAGAGTATTCACAAAATGCCTGGCTTCAGTAATTGCTCATTGCAGGCTCCAGGGGATACAAATTTACCCGTACCTGGACGACTGCCTCATACAAGCGGACGACAAATTGATGTTGACAAAAAACCTGGATTATGTCATACGATTACTTCAAGCTGTGGGATACACAGTCAACTTCCAGAAGTCAAGACTGCAGCCATCCCAGCAAATAATCTTCTTAGGAGCCAAACTAGACACAGCCTCTCAGATGGCTTACCTGACAGAAGACAAGCAAGGAAAGTTAACTCATTACATCAAAGGTGTAGCAAAACTCACCCAGATGACTGCAAGGAGATTCCTACAGGCCCTGGGTTACATGGCACCCTGCATTCTCCTGGTTCCATTAGCAAGACTACACATGAGAAAGCTTCAATGGTACCTAAAAAGCATTTGGTCTCAACACAGCAACAACTTGGAGACAATCATACCGCTCATTCCATGCCTACAAAAGGAATTCCTATGGTGGGCCTCGGTGAGCCAGGCAAACACAGGTATGTCATTCAAAAAACCACAGATAACACAGACCATTACCACAGACGCCTCAGACCTTGGATGGGGGGCGCACATGGAAGGCAGGTGTATACAGGGACAATGGACTCCAAAGGAAACACATCTGCATATAAACCAAAAGGAAATGCTGGCAGTAATGCATGCCATCGAGGCCTTTCAACACCAACTCCAGCAAGGCCATTTACTGATACGGTCAGACAACACCACTGTGATGTGGTACATAAACAAGCAAGGGGGCACCCACTCTTACCCCCTTTGCAGACTGACAATGCATCTTTGGGAGAAATCACTGAGCCTAAACATCCAGTTACAATCCCAGTTTGTTCCAGGAAAAGACAATGTGTTGGTGGACAGCCTAAGCAGGAATTTCAGAGATCCACACGAGTGGAGGTTACATCCGAAGGCCTTCAGACAACTCACTTCGACATGGGGCAAGCCAGAAGTGGACCTATTTGCCTCTCACCTCAACCATCTTCTACCAAAATTCTGCAGAAGGACATACCATCCAAAAGCTTGGAAAATAGATGCCCTCTCATTCAACTGGAACTCCCTGACAATCTATGCATTCCCACCTCTGCCACTGATGACCTCAGTATTACTAAAGATCAAAGCAGAGAGACCCAAGGGAATCATAATAGCTCCGGACTGGCCAAGACAACACTGGGGCAAGAAACACTGAAGAAAATGGCGTTGGCTGATGCTTATGTACTCCAGCCGCTCTGACGTCGGAGAGAAATGCGACATCAGCCGACGTTGGACCCAGACTTTGGAATCCGGCCGACCGAGGGCTGCCTGAGGCAGGACAACCCACATCTTATGACTGCAGTTGCATGTCTATCGGACATCTACATTTATGGTAGGTACAAAACTGTACTTTTCTTCTTCTCCTAGGGATCCACAAAGTGAGTGGCAGGCCTTTACTCAGGGGTTATTTAATGTTTTACTGTCATTGAGGCCTCTTCAAGGGGTTTTGGTTCCTGCTCCTCCTTGGTCCTCTTCTTCCTCTAAAAGGCCCGGAAAATTGAATTCTTCTGAGGTGGATTCTGATGATGACTTTCTTGCTTATTCTACCCAGATTCCTTCTCCTTTAGACTACGGGTCTGAGGAGGAGGGTTCTCATACTCTAGATAATCCTTCTGAGGAAATTTCCTTTGGGGACACGATCTCTAGGATGATGGAATTTTTTTTTAAGTAGGCTTGTGTCCAGGTTTCGGATATCCATAAGAGGTGTTATGAGTTACTGCAGATTGAATTTCCTAAACCTCTGACCATTCCTCCTGTCTGCCTGCTTTATTGGATGTTTTTCCAATGCTTCTAAAGCACTGGATTCTCTGCCCCCTGCTCCCAAATAGCCTGATAGGTTTTATAGGGTGGCTGAGGATTGTTCCTTTTCATTTAAATGTCCTGCTGCTGACCCCTCTGTGATGTCTGTAGCCTCAGATAAGCCATCTCAATTGCTTCCTTCGTCCAAGTTACTGCCTTCTGACAAGGACAGTAGAACCATTGATAGGCTGGGTAAGAAGATTTATACTTAGCTACCCTAGCTTTCAGGGCTATTAATTATCAGACCCATATCTTTAGGTATGTCTTGGCTCTTCTTTCCCAGGCTTGTAAGGTTCTTTCTGATCTCAAAGACTCTGAGAGTAAATCTTCTGCTCTTTCTTTGCTTGGGACTTTCTCTCAGGTAGTTCATTATATGCAATGTAGTTATGTTACAGCAGATGCCTCTTCTAAGACTGCTGGCTCTGGTTCAGTTCTGAGGAGATATTCATGGCTTAGACTTCAACCTTTGCCCGATGATATTAAGGCTAAGTTGATGGATGCTCCTCTGGATAATAATTTTTTGTTTGGTGAAGCAGCTGCTGGTTTATTCAGGTCTCTTCAGGACAAGGGGAAGGCTTTACAGGAGCTTAAGCATGTCTTTGTTTCTCCTGTGCCTACATTTCAGCGAAACTATCCTTCTAAGGCAGCCTTTGTTTGTAGGCAATCTCACCCTCCTTCTAAAGGTAAAAAGGGTAGTAAACGGACTCCTCCTGCTAAGGCCACTTAGACTGCAGGGATTCTTAAGCTTTCCTTTCCTGACAAACCAGGTGGTGTCTGACTATCCACCTGCTCTCAGCCAGATTCCTCTTTCTTTTCACCTTTCTCTTTGTCTTCCTGTTTGGCTCTGAATCACCCAGGATTCTTGGGTTGTCAGTCATTCTGCAATGTTACATCATGGTCTGGGTTTCCCACCCCTCTTTTATGGGCATTCCTCAGCCTTCTCAGGAACAACTTCCTTTTTTCTCAGAGGTTCTTTGAGACCTGTTGTCTCAGGGTATTATTCAAGGGATGCCTGTGTCCCAAAGGGGGTAAGGGTTTTATTCAGTAATGTTTCTAGTGCCCAGAAAAAAAGGTACTTGGAGACCTATTCTAGACCTCTCCCATCTAAGCACTTTTCTGAAGATGCCTTCCTTTCGGACGTTGTCCCTTTAGTCCCTTTAGTCCCTTTTTCCTCTCTTGTGCTCTCAGGCCTTTCTGGTGTCTCTGGACCTCAAGGATGCTTATCCCAATATTCCGTTCCATCCTCTTTTTATGAGATTTTTGCATTTCTATGTTGCTTCCTAGCATTTTCAGTTCTGTCCTTTGCCCTTGACCTTTCTACTGCTCCAAGGGTATTCACCAAATGCCTCACTCCTATGATTGCCTTTTGCAGGCTTCAAGGGATCCAAATCTTTCCTTATTTGGATGACCTGCTGATTTAATCATCTTCTCCAGAGGTTCTTTTGAAAAAAAATCTTCATTTTACCATTTCTCTTCTTCGGAGCCTGGTGTTCACAATAAACTTCAAAAAGTCTTCCCTGACTCCTCAGGATCATGTCTTTTTGGGTTGCAAGATTCAAACGGTGCCAATGCTGTCATCCCTGCCTCCTTCAAAGGCATCAGCTCTCATTTCCTTCTTTCAAACTCTTCTTCCCCTGGCCTCCATTACAGCCAGGGAGTTTCTGAGAGCTCTGGGGTTCATGGTTTCCACCATTCCAATGCTCCATCTGGCCAAACTCCACGTGAGGAAGTTCCAGTGGTTTCTGTAATCTGTGTGGCTTCACTATGCTCAGCCTCTAAACTTTCCTGTTCCTCTTCTCCCATGTCTCAAGAAAGAACTTCTCTTGTGGATTCAGCAGTTGTCTCTGAATCCAGTGCTTCCTTTTCAACTTCCTCTTTCCACTCAGGATCTGTTCACAGGTGCTTCAGATGTGGGATGGGGGCAACATTTAGCTCCCTGAGGGTTCAGGGAGTGTTTTCGCCTCGTCAGCTGAAGGAGTACAATCAACATCAAAGAGATGAGGGCTCTTATGCTGGCTCTTCAGGCCTTTCATCCTTTCTTCTCTCCAGGGCCTCTCAAGGTATTCACAGACAATGCCACAGTCATGTGGTATATCAACAGATGGGGGGGGGGGGGTATGAAATCTTACCGTCTTTGCCAGCTAGCACTTCTGGTATGGGATCTGGCTATCCAATATAAAGTGACTCTTCAGGAAGTTTACATTCCTTCAGATCAGAACGTTGTGGCAGACAATCTGAGAAGGTCCTTCACTCAATCCCATGAATGGATGCTTCACAGGGATGCGTTTCTGGACATTGTTCACCAGTTGTGTACTCCTCAAGTAGATCTCTTTGCCTCCCCTCTGAACAGACAACTTCCTCTGTTTTGTGTCAGAGTCCCAGGTTCTCTGATATGGAAGGTGGATGCCCTCTAATTTTCTTGGAAGGGGATGTTTCTTTATGCATTCCCTCCCCTTCCTCTCATTCAGAGAGTCCTGTTCACGATTCAACAGGATGCTCCCAAAGTCTTGTTGGTGACCCCCTTTTGGCCATGACAGCACTGGATGTCCTTCAAGGATGCATCTGCAGTCCTTACAAATGGGTTGTCCTGTCGTCAGGCAGCCCTTCAGTCGGCCGGATTCCAAAGTCTGGGTCTGGCCTCGGCTGGTGTCGCACTTCACCCGACGTCATAGCTGCAGTTATTCGGGTATAAAGGCATCAGCCGACGCCATCTTCCTCAGTCTTTCTTGCCGCGTGGCGCCCGAAGCAGAAGCTGTTCGCAAGTGCCGGTCGGTCAGAACCAGAGATTACTACTACCGAATACTACTTCGAAGACTTCTAAAAAGCTAAGTACCCCGTTGGGGACTCTTTCTTGCCTCAGCCGATGTCAGAAAAAGTGAATAACTGTTTAACTTGTGGGAAACAAATACCTCATAAAGATTTCCACTCTTACTGCTTACCTTGTCTAGGCCCAGACCACGGCGCCGCAGCTTGTCTAGCCTGTGCTTCTTTTAACCGGCGGACGCTTAGGCGTCGGTCGGAGTTTGCTGAGGAGTTTTTCGGCTCAGATTTTGCTTATATTATGCCGTCGGATCCTCCGACTTCGCAAATATCTAAAAAACGCAAGGAAAAGGACCGACACTCGCGGTCTGCGGTTTCGGCCGAAACCGCGGTTAAGCCAACCGCGAGTGTCTCGGTTTCGGCTGAAACCGAGCAAGCGGTTCCTCCTTCAGCCGAAAACTTTCCTTCTGCCGAGGCCTCTTCCAACCTCGTGGAATCGGCTTCTGAAATTCCACCTGCTATTACAGTTTCTCAGGAATTATCAGACACTATTCCCTTGGATATTTCAACCCCTGCACGTGGAGCTGCTAGGCCACCTGCAGCCATGTCCATTAAGGCCTTTGCCAGGGCTAAAGCAGCTAAAACTACTAAATCTGTGCCTGCTAAGCCCCCCTCTCACAGACCTAGCTCTAGTTCACAAATGCTTAGTTTAGCAGAGGATCTCATTTCTTTACACCGAGGATCCCAACCTCAACCAGACAGGGCCTCTCACCCGCCTCCAGAGAAGAGGCCTAGAGCAGAGCCCCCTGAGCCAGTGTCTTCAGATGATTCCTCTGATGACTCAAATGATACAGACCCTCCAGAGGCCCCATACTCCCCTTATGAAGACTCTGATGGTGAAGAGTCCATTCCTTCGGCCTCTCCGCCTGAGGAATTTTCCTTTGGGAAACCCTGCATGCTATGAGGGAACAATTTCAGTGGCAGGGCCAGGATTTTTCAGATTCCAGAAAAAGGCTTAGAACTTTTCGGCATTTACCACAGCATAGGCCTTTAGCCATACCTCCAGTTCTTTCTGTTGTAGATGATGCATTTAATGATGCTTGTACTGCTCCTGATTCTCTGCCTCCGGCCCCTGTTAAGCCCGATAGATACTACAGGGTCCCGGACACACACTATCACTTGTATAAGGCTCCCCTTGCAGATCCAGAGACTATCTCCCAAGGACCTAAGGCTGTAGCAGCCACCTCTGCCAAAAACCCCCTCCCCTCTGAAAGGGAATCCAGATCCTTAGAGAGATGGGGTAAAAAAGTTTACACTTCTGCTACTCTTTCAGCTAGGGCCTTGAATTGTCAATTTCACATGATGCAGTATCAAGAATTTTTGCTAGATCAGTTAACCAAAAAAGTGTCCTCAGATGAAACAGTAGACAAAAAATATGTGCAGGAAATGGTACATAACATTCAACAAGTCAGTAACCATTCCCTAAAATGCGGCTATGATGCACTGGAAGCTTCCTTTAGATCAGCCATGACTGGCACAGTCATCAGAAGGCATGCATGGCTAAAAGAACAGGCCTTACCAGACCATGTCAAATCAAAACTATTAGATGCTCCTATGGATAAGATCAATTTGTTTGGCTCTCCTGCACAACAAGTGCTGAAGAAGATGGAAGAAAAGGCAAAATCTGTCCAAACAGTAAAAGATTTCTTACAGGTCCAACCTCCAAGGTTTAGCAGGAATTGGCCCTCCAAGAATTGGTCCTTTCCAGACTCCTCCAGAACTCAGAGAGGCAGGAACAGGCATTCAAGAGGCAGAAACCAATCCAGGGGTTCCTACAGAGGACATCAGTGGCAGGGCAACAACCAGCGAGGCACAGCCACAGACACAGCCACCACCACAACTACAGCTCATTCACAGTGACTTGGCTCTGGCTCCGCCTACCAGGGAACAACTGCAAGCACCCTTAGGCGGAAAGCTAGCCTTTTTACAACAAACTGGCATTACATCACAAGAGACAAGTGGATTTTACAGATAATAGACCAAGGTTACAGGTTTCACTTCCATACTCTACCAGGGAAGAGAGGAATGCCAAACCTACCTCCAAATCAAAAGACAGAAGCACTAAAACAAATATCCCAATTATTGAGGATAAGAGCTGTAGAAAAGGTACCATCTATGGAGCACGGGAAGGGATTTTACTCCAGACTCTTCCTGGTACCAAGAAAAGAAGGCAAATGGAGACCTATTCTCGACCTGTCTGCTTTAAACACATTCCTCATTGTTCCAAAATTCAAAATGCTGACCCTACAGCAGCTTCTTCCCATGCTGGGCAAGGAGTCTTGGCTGGTGACTCTAGATCTCAAGGAGGCATACCTGCACGTCCCCATACGACCAAACTGCAGAAGATACCTCAGATTTCTTGCAGGATCAGAGCATTATCAATTCTCAGCATTGCCCTTTGGCTTATCTACTGCGCCCAGAGTGTTCACGAAATGCCTGGCATCAGTAATTGCACATTGCAGGCTTCAGGGAATCCAAATCTACCCATACCTGGACGACTGCCTGATACAAGCGGACAGCAAAAGCAAACTAGCAGAAGATTTGCAAAGGGTCATCTATCTGCTACAAGCCCTGGGATACACAGTCAATATAAAAAAGTCAAGACTGATACCATCCCGGCGAATAACCTTTTTGGGTGCAGAGTTGGACACATCAAGGCAAATGGCATTCCTAACAGTAGAAAAACAGGAGCAGCTACCTCTCTACTTCTTGGCCTTAACAAAGCAGAACCATCTGACAGCAAGAAAAGTACTGCAAGCCTTGGGCTTCATGGCATCCTGCATAATATTGGTTCCTCATGCCAGACTGCATATGAGAAAACTACAGTGGTACCTAAGGAATTTATGGTCTCAACACAAGCACAGCTTAGAAACCCAGATTCCCATTATTCCATGCCTGAAGCAAGAATTCCTATGGTGGGCTCAGGCTTGTCAATCAAACACAGGATTGCCCTTTCACAGTACTCAACCAAGCCAAACCATCACGACAGATGCCTCAGACCACGGTTGGGGGGCACACATGCTGGACAAGTGCATACAAGGCTTATGGTCTCAAAACCAGCTGCACCTACACATAAATCTAAAGGAAATGCTGGCAGTAAAACTGGCAATTCAGGCATTCATACCATTCCTTCAGCAAGGTCTATTGATGATAAGGACAGACAACACCACAGTTATGTGGTACATCAACAAACAGGGAGGCACACATTCGTATCCTCTCTGCCGGATGGCACTGGATCTCTGGAATGTGGCCCTGAGCTACAACATTCAGTTAAAAGCAATTTTTGTACCAGGAAAAGAAAACATCCTAGCAGACATCTTAAGCAGGACTACCACGGATGCCCACGAATGGATGCTGCATCCGGACATCTTCAAAACCATTACAAGGAAATGGGGACTCCCAGAAATAGACTTATTTGCATCCCCACGCAATCACCAACTAAAGAAATTCTGCACAATGACGTACCACCCACTTGCTTGGAAGGTGGACTCCCTATCCTTCAGTTGGAAAAACCTGACAGCATATGCATTCCCTCCACTTCCTTTGATGCACAAAGTGCTATTGAAGATCAAAGAGGACCGTCCAAGGATCATTCTGATAGCTCCAAACTGGCCAAGGCAACATTGGTACCCATTACTGAGGAGCATGTCTTGGGAACAAATATGGCCACTTCCCCTGGTTCCCTTGCTGTTAACACAGAACAATTACAACAATCTGCATCCAAACCTGAAAACTCTGCAGCTGACTGCCTGGAACATTGCATAAGACCAATTAACCCAAATTTATCCCAAAGGGTCAAAGACATTATCCTTGAGGCTCGCAGACCCTCAACAAGAAAAAATTATTCAGCAAAATGGAAAATATATCTCATTTGGAGTACTGCAAAAGGAGAAGATGTGTCACTGGTAAACATAGCCAACATTCTGGAATACTTGTCAGAGCTCTTCCACACAGGCCTGTCCTATTCCTCCATTAAGATTCATGCATCAGCTATTTCAGCAGAATACGACTTGGATCCTCCTGTCTTCTCACATCCTCTGCTCAGACAGTTTCTGAGAGGAATTAAAAATGTAAAGCCTCCTAGGAAGCCACCATTACCAGCATGGGACTTGAACTTTGTGCTAGAAAAATTGACACTTCCTCCTTTTGAACCAGCAGCAACAGCAGAATTACAATACATATCATGGAAGACTGCTTTCCTGCTGGCAATCACTTCAGCAAGAAGGGTATCTGAACTTCAGGCATTAATGGCAGTGCAACCCTTCCTGATCTTCCATCAAGATAGAGTGTCCATGAGAACAAATCCTTCCTTTATGCCTAAGGTGGTTTCCAGAGTTTCTTTAAATCAGGCTATATCCACCTACCTACATTCTTCCCTAACCCACAGAACAGGGGAGAAAGACTGCTGCATACTTTGGATGTACATAGACAATTACGCTACTACCTGGACAGGACCAAAGGCAATAGGAAAACTGACCAGCTTCTGGTAGCATATGCAACAGGAAGGGAAGGAAAAGCAATTTCAAAACAGACAATCTCCAAATGGATAGGAAATTGTATTAGATTTTGTTACTCCTACCATGGAAAGAAAACTCCAGAGAACATCAGGCCTCACTCTACAAGGGCAACAGCCACTACCACAGCCTTCTTACGAGGAGTGGCTACCAAGGACATTTTAGAAGCTGCTACTTGGAGCTCCGTGCATACATTTGCCAAGCATTATAATTTACCTTTATACTCTAGATCCCGAGCTGGCTTTGCCACTGCTGTTTGGCAAGGGATCCTAACTACACCATAATTTTATTTGTCCACCTCCCCCAGTTTGGCTATGGTATTCTACCCATTTGTAAGGACTGCAGATGCATCCTTGAAGGACATAGTACAGTTTTGTACCTACCATAAATGTAGATGTCCGATAGGAATGCATCTGCAGTCAGGATTACCCACCCGCCTTCCCCTCTGTGGTGCTCCTAGGGTATTTGCCCATCTTATAGCTAGCTGGGGGAATCTATTATGGTGTATTTGTTTGTATATATGTACATACATGCTTATTTTTTGTGTTTGCTCTCTACTATTTGGAATCATTGGCTTTTATCCAAATTTAGCCTTCCAAGAGGGCACCTGGCATCTGGGGCAAGAAACACTGAGGAAGATGGCATCAGCTGATGCCTTTATACCCGAATAACTGCAGCTATGATGTCGGGTGAAGTGCGACACCAGCTGAGGCCAGACCCAGACTTTGGAATCCGGCCGACCGAAGGGCTGCCTGACGACAGGACAACCCATTTGTAAGGACTGCAGATGCATTCCTATCGGACATCTACATTTATGGTAGGTACAAAACTGCATTTTCCCTCTGCTTCTGCATCTAGCCAAGGGCAATCATCATAGGTAGGTACTAGGCTTTTGGCCCTAGGGCCTATATAAGCCTAACCAAAAAGGTACCCTGGCTTTCGCCACCCAAGAAAATTATTTCGTGTGCCCCACAAGTTGCCTCAGAGGGTAGATCTCCTCACACAAGACAAGGGGTCTCTCATCCATCCCCACTTCTCCATGTTTCAACTGACATTGTGGGTGATAGGGTTTTGATCCCTCATAGACGCCTTGTTTCTGAAGACGTGCTGCAGGTCCTGCAGGAGGCCAGGAAACCTACTGCTAGGAAATCCTATTTGTCTAAATGGAAGAGGTTTTCTATTTGGTGTCTTTCTCGTGACCTGCATTCACTTTCTGTGGGTGTTCCTTAGGTTCTCTCTTAGTTGTGTGAGTTGCTCAATACTGGTTTGGCCTATTCTTCTATTAAGGTCCACTTATCAGCTCTTTCTGCTTGTCTGCCTTTAACTCTCCTGTTAGCTTCTAGATTTGAAGCTAGGCAATTTCTTAAAGGTGTCCTTAAGATTAGACCTCCCAGGAAGCCTGTTTCCTCCACCTTGGGATCTTAATTTTGTTCTGGAAAAATTGATTCAGGCTGCTGTTGAGCCTGCTGTTTCAGCTTCCTTGCAACATAGTTCTTGGATGACAGCTCCTTTGTTAGCTCATACTTCTGCCAGATGAGTGAATGAGTTGCAAGCCTTTATAGCTTGTCCACCTTTTTTGATATTTCATGAGGACAGGGTGCCCTTGCATACTAACCCTTCTTTCATGCCCAAGGTAGTTAATAAGTTGTCACTTAATCAGTCTATTAATTTGCCTACTGTTTTCCCCTCTCCATAATCTGACAGTGAAAGGGTGTTGCATACTTTAGATGTTTATAGACAGCTCAAATTTTATTTGGATAAAACTAAAGCTGCCAGAAAATCTGACCAGTTATTTGCTTCGTTTCATTCTCGGTCTTTAGGTTTGGCTGTTTCCAAGCAAACTATTTCCACTTGGATTTCAAAGGCTATTTCCTTTTGTTACACTTTTCATGGCGAGATCCTTCCTTCTTCTGTAAAGGCTCATTCCACTTGAGCTATGGCTTCTTCTGGTGCTTTCTTCAAAGAATTAGATGCTAATTCTATTCTTGAAGCTGCTACCTGGACTTCTGTGCATACCTTTACCAAACATTACCATTGGATGGTATTTCCAGAGCTAGAGCTGGTTTTGCTGCTACCATTCTTCATGGCTTCTTAGAGGGCTCTGCTGTTTCCTCCTCCCAGGTTTCTTCTTGAGCTTTGGCACTCTCCCTTTTGTAAGGAATACTGCAGCGGTGAATGTAAGGACATAGTTCAGTTGTGTAAAATCTTACCATAACAGTAGATGTCCTTGCCTTCACCGCTGCAGTATTCACTCCCTCCCTCCATCCCCCTGCTCTTTTTTCCTTCCAGGATGTGCAGGTTCTCCTTGGTTTTCCTTGGACTGCTGTTCCGACTGGGGCAATCAGTTCTGAGGATGGTACGCCTGAATGTCACCTTTATGCCCTACCCTATGGAAGGGGTGTGCAAGTGACATTCAGTGTACCTGAAAGCAGTGGTAGACTTTGGTAAACTGGTCGGACAGTGGGTTCAAGGCAGGGAATCCCATTTGTAAGGAATACTGCAGCTGTGAAGGCAAGGACATCTACCATTATGGTAAGATTTTACACAACTGTACTTTTCCTCAATTAATGCAACTGATTGCGGATCAAATGCTCTGGAGTCTAGTTCATCTTTTCCAGATTAGAGTTCAACTGTACATTTTAATTCTGTAACTTAGACTTAAGTATGGCATTTTCTCTGCTGCAACACAAATCTTCCCCAGCAGCTGCATGCTTGGCTGTGTTTTCTATTTAAAACTTAGAAAGGCTGCAGACAAACGGACCAAGTAAAACAGGTTTACCTGACCAATTATCCTTTCTTTGCACTTATGTCCGAGTGGTAGAAGTCCTTAAATCCAAATGTAAACTACACCGTCTTATTTCAAAGTGCAAATATGTTTATTTAAGCGATACCAACTTCAATAGCTTTTGGTTAATTAAAACAACACAAAATAAAACGCTTTTCGTTTCCAACAGTTCGGAAACTTTTTCAAATCACTTGTACTCCTCCCCTTTTCTCCTTTTTATATCTTTAAAGGTACAAGTCCAACTAAAATACAATGTGCTTTTACAATATCAAAGTTGTGCATTACTATGTAACCTGCTTAAATATTTTAAGTTGCACTTATTGTGAACTTTATTGTACGTTTTTCAATGTTTTAATCAAAAACGTTATATGTTTGCATTTTTTACTTTGTTCTGGAACCTTAGTCTTGTAGCTTCATTTGCAGTTGTGGGAAGATTGTGTGTTACTGCAAGATTATAGCATTGTTTGCACATTATACTGTACTTCAGTCTCTATAAGTAGCATTACTTGTAACAATTAATTTTATTTTGTCCCCTGTCTGGGATTTAATCTGTAGTTTCATTTACACTTGTGGCAGATCTATGAACTACTGAAGGATGTGAGACTTATCTGGTCATTTGTTAAAGTAGTTTTTCAATGAACAATGTTGCTGGTAAATTCCTGCAGTGTGTAGTGCCTTAGTCTGTGGTGGGATTGCAGTAGCAGCGGTATTGTGAATTTGGTTTTAGGATTTGTGCTTTAATACTTTTCCAGCTGTTTATATTCCAGGTTCGCTACTAGAGTTTTATATTATGCTTATTACTTAGCTTAAGATTGCATTCCTATGCTTTTCTCTTTTCTTTGCTACTATTTTTCCCATATTTTTGTGTCTACCCAAGTTCCTCACTGAGACATAAAGCTAAAGTTTCTAAAATTCTAACCACAGGACCAGAGCTAAAATGTTATTGGCTTTGTTTGATTGGATCCTTTTTCTAGGAAAGTCTGCTTCTTGTAGCTTGATTTTTTCGCTTTTGCTGTTGCGGTTTTAAAAGGTTGTCTGTCTGGTTTCTGCCCCTTATGGTAATCTGACTTAAAGTCCCTCCTTCCCCACACCTTTCATTCCTATAGTCTCTTTTGTAAGCTGCTTAAGTACTTTTCTCACTCACTGCATTCAAAATATTCATAACACTAAGTGCCTATCTAGCAAATCAGTATTTCTCTTGAGAAAGTTTTGTCTATAAAACTACCCTTAGAATTGAAACCTGTAACCAAGTGTGGCTAAAACAAAGCCACTGTGCAGAAACAAGCTTAGAACAGCTAGTTTGCATGTTAAACAGCACTATGATCACGTCTTAACAAAGTCTTAGTCTAGTGCCCAACCCTATAGACTGCCCAAGGAGAACTCTGTATAACCCATTCCATAAACTGCAGTATCCCACCCAAATGCAGCTCCAGACAACATACGTATGCAATTTTTAAATATCTTTGTAGCTAGCATGGTAGATATGGGCATCCTGAGGTGGTGTAACAGTTGTCTCGTTCACAGACAATCATTTAATCCTTAAAGAAACAAACACAATATGTGAAAGATCCACATACACAATTTAAATGGAGGCAAAAATCTTGCATGCAAACGGGTTTATCAGGAGCACACATGCTACATCCACCAGAGATGGTTGTCCACCACACGCACCTAGACCAACTTATGCTGCTGCACTAAAAAGCAGTCTTCCCAAACCTCAAAGACCTCCTACACCTATAAAAGGGAACACCTATCCTCAGCAGTCTCTAAAGCACTCATCAAAAGCAATGCCAAACACCACATGTATGCCTACTGTCAGTGGAGCCCCAAGAGCAAAGCCCATAAGGCAAGCAAACAGAATACCCTGGACTGTTGTCATAGAGGACTCCATTGTACGACACACAAATACCCCACTCACCAGACTAAACAAGGAGAAAATTTGCTTATTTGGAGCTAAGGTCCGCTAAGTTGTGTGTCCACTTGGGTCACTGCACCACAGGTAGCAGTATAATTCTGTCATAGTCCATGTCAGAGTTAATGTGTACTGTGTGTGTGTGTGTGTGTGTGTGTGTGTGTATATATATATATATATATATATATATATATATATATATATATATATATATATATATATATATATATATATATAAAATCCAAAATGAAAAATTCCAGCACTCCAAATCACAAAAATAGTAAATCCAACTTCAGATGAAGAAATTTGGACCCAAAAGCACTTAAATAAATATAAGCACTTTTAATACAAGATGGAACAAACATTCAGACAGCTCCATCATGTAGCCATTCGGCTCAACTGAAAAACAAACAGATCGGTGACCGGTTTTACCCCCCGGCATCGTCAGTGTATAATTACAAGCAGGCATCACCCAACCAGTGTTTTTATAGTCAACATTGCCTATGATAATTTCAAGTATATCTGTACATAGGATATATTAAACAAAAACAAATAAAGATATAGTTAACATCACCATAAATATAAAATAATATAATATATTGTCATACTTCTGTTATAAAGAAAAAACACATATGAATATTAACTGAAAATAAATAATAATCCAAACCAAGAAATATATATTTACATGTATATATACACATGTACACACACATATATACATAGATGCATACAACACATGTAAAAAAATAATATTATTAGATGTAAGCTGAAAATTTTTTTGGAAAGGATAAAATCAATGATGAAGGACAAGAAAATCCATCACCAATGGTCATTAAGCCCAGGTTTATATAAAGCCCCCAATTTTAACATCCACTTTCTTTCTTTTTTATCCAAAATCTCATGTTTACTTATGTGCTTTGCATTGAGCAGCCTTCTACCTTCACCAATAATGATGCCACAGTACGAGCAAAAGAAGACTGACTTCAATAAATGGCACTCATTTCTGGTATCTTTACAGAGGGATTCAATGTTTGTCAACATGGGAGGACATGGTTAAATCACGTTGCTTTGCAATGGATTGTCTGCATCTGTCTCCCCTAGGCTTCCAAATACTGGATAAAATTGTATCCACTTCCTTAGAGCCTTTTTTAGGCAATGCCAAATTGACAAAACTATGGACATAGCAAATAAAACTGGAAGAAAACTAAAGTTTTATTGGTCAGTGCTAGAAGCCTAAACAAGAAACCCTGCAACCTACAAGCTCTCCACACTCTAGAGAATATAGACATCCATGCCATTGCCAAGACATGGTTTAAATCTGTAGATTGGTTAAACACAACGATGCCCTGATGTTTATCCATGTGCAAACCACCATATACAAAGTCCCATCCATATTCT